>NW_025949935.1:0-10680 GCF_021028975.2 Sphaerodactylus townsendi
GGCTTGCCCGCACAGCGGGGGGGTGGGGGGGAAACAAACCGCGAGACGGAGCATCCGCCCGCTCACGGTCCACAGCCCAGGACTGGAGCGACAGCTCACGGTATGCCCCATCGTCTTGGACATCCATGTTAATCTCTGGGGAAGAGACCTCATGAGCCAGGTCAAAACGACCTTAGTCTGGGATGGATAAATCCATCACGCAGATCACTAATCCTGATTGTACCTCCGAATTGCCTTCGAACTTCCGCAAGGAAGCCGTACCCCCCTCCCGTTCCTCTCCCTTCCATTCTTCAACCAAAAGGGCACGAGGGCCAATTGGCTGACTGGCCCTCCCTGGATTAAAATCTGGGCCCATCCTGGTACCGCAGCACTGCCAGGATAGGCCCCAGGTTAAAAGGAGGCTGCCGCACCAAATTCACTCACAAACCAGTTTGGGCGCCTCCAGTGGTCATGGTATTATAGCACCATCATCACTTCTAAGACGCTTGGCCGAAACCGCCCCTTAAGGAGTGGTTTCAGCGGGCGGCATTTCCCCAAGATAATTCGATTACAAAATTTTAGCACCATCCAGCCCCCCTGCGTTGGCCACCAAGGTCACGGTAAGTACATTTCCCTTACAAGGAAAACCCCCCCTCTGCATGTGGAGTCCTCTGCCTTCAACCGCCTGAATGCCTTGTTCCCCTGACGCACCCATCCCCCCAAAAGAGCTCCAAAAGCCCCTTTCGTACTACTGATTAAGCATGCATACCCACAATTCCCCCAGGGTCCGCCCACCCCCTGCCCTCCCTGTCAAATAATTTTAAGAAAGAGGGATAGGCGGCCCCCAGCAGAATTGCATTAAAAGCAACCTTCAACTACACGCAGTCTGCAAAATAGCCTCACACATTAAACTCTAACTCGAATAAAAAACTCGATCTTGATCTCCCGCCACCCGCTCTAGAACCGAGCCTGGCGGGACCCGGCCCCCTCCCATAACCTGGGGAAGGGGGTGTGTTTCAGTCCTTATTCCTACAGGCTCCTGTGGATTCCGACTCGCCATGACGGGCCAGCCCATGGAATGGCGCCAGGAGGAAACCAACCCCATCCCAGAGATGGAACACATCTCTCTGAAGGATCCCGCCCAGCGGCCTCAACGGGAACGCCGACGCCGACGCCCAGACGGTCCAAAGACCCGGATGACCTGGGGAAACGTCAAAGCAACCGCCAGCCAAGCTCAAGAGCTGCTGCACCAGCAAGGCCACCCCGAGACACCCGAGAACCTCTGTGCCGCTCTCTTTGCAATCATCACCGCCAACTCGGCGGCCACCATCCTTTGCCTGTTTCTGCTGCCTCCTGCCAATGGTAATCGGCCACCCCTTGACGAGCTTTCACCAGACCAACATCTGGGAGCTTTCACCAGACCAACATCTGGGAGTTTGCTGCCGCTGCCAACGTCTTCATCTTTCTGCCTGGGGCCAGTACCCAGGAGTCGGGAGCTTGCTAAGCTCCTGCCTGCTCCCCGCTTGCAAAGCCCCTGGAGACTTCTGCACGGAGTCTGGTTTAAGTCCCTTCATGAATGCCTCATCCATCAGGTGGCTCCATGAGCGCTGGACTGGGGACCCGCCGTCCAATGTCCTCCCGGCCGGCGCTTTCTCCCTTATCACCAAGACTGCCGCTAATCACGAGTCCAACACCTGCGCTCGTGACGCCGGCGTACAACCAAGGAGCCGACCCAGGCCCATTCATCGCCTCCTCGCCAACTGGAACTGTAATGGCGCACATGGAGTGACATTCCCCTCGCATTTGGGAACATCCTGCTCCCTTAAGGGCTGGTTCTGGACTCCGCGGGGAAAGGATCTTCAACTAGATCCCCGCCCGGCTCTCTACCGGGACCCTCTGCTGCCTCAGCCGCCTCACCATTGTTTCTACCTCAGGCTCTCGCCTCCCCAGGAGCCCTGGCACCGCCAGCCGTCAGCCGCCCGGCTTCTGCCTTTCGATCCCTTCCTGCCGGAGCGACGAAAGGTTGCCCTCTCCACAGCCGAAATCGCCTCCCTCGCGGTTTCCCTAGTGGGGAGTCCCTGGACTCCGGCCTCTTACAATGCTAAGACTATTGGCCATCGGGTTGGCCTGTTCTTTTAAGCGAAGTCCATCACTTCTACCTCCACCGGGCCTGATGCCCTAGCCTCCGAAAGCAACAGGAACTTCGTCAAGCGTTTAATTCCAGATAATCGTGCCTCTATTGATTACTTGTTGTTATTACATCACCAAGGTTGTGAGAACGTACATAATATGTGTTGTTTTAATCCTCTCTGATAACTCCTAATTGATCTCATATGAAAGCGCGTGAATTGCAAAAAGTTGTATCCCAGTCTAAAAGTATGATGTATTGCCCCATTGGTGGTCAGCCCTCTGGAGCTGGCTGCCGGGAGGATGGTTGAGTGCTATCGTACAGCTCTGCATTGGTTTGATTGTATGCCTCATCGTCGGGTCTTGTTTTGTTCAATGTGTATCTAGTATTGCCTGTAACGTGTGTAATAAGCCCCTCGACTTTCCCCTGCCCCGCAAATCCAAGTTCTAATGTTGCACAAGCTGTTCCGGGTCAACTCGACCAAACAGCGGAGGGGACAAGCCGTCCCCCTAAATCAACAATTCTCAGAATTTCGGCCTCCCTTCTAAAACAAAAGGGAGGAGATGTAGTAATGTACCGTTGACTCCAGCAGCACCGGGGTGGTCGAGCGCTGGAACACCTACGCCTTCTACTGCCTTCTGGTCGCATCTCTGCACTTGCACTCCTCATCCCCCTATGAGTCAATGGTCATGAACTGTCTGGCTCAGTTTCCACCGGGCTTAGGGACAATGGTCTTTGCCCTCAGGTAGAGGATTAGGCTCCAGACGCTTACGCCCTTCTCGCGCACGTAGCTGCGAGATCATGGATCGCTTTGGCGCATCTCCCTAATTCCCGCTCTCCCGGAACTCCCTCCGCTCCTCCCTTCTACACGCCCTCGGCAGAATCACAATAAAAGGTGCCAGGAACCAGCACGCTGGCACTCGGCTAGGAACACGTGGACTCACATAGCTTCCCGCTGCTGGCGACATCTCCACCAGATGTTATCTCCGCGGTTCTCGCCTCGCTTCTTGGCGCTTCGACCACGTGGGTCGACTTCAAGCTGGTGCCGAAACCCGGGAATCCTCGAACCTCCACCCTGCTCACCGTCGCCTGGGAAAGGGCCGCGGTACCGAAGTCCGCTGGATCGGCGCATCCAGGGACCACCGTTTCGGTATCGCCCGTCCGCTGGATCGGCGCATCCAGGGACTCGAGTCCTAGGACACTCTCTCGTCCGACGGAACACCGGTGAGTATGGGAGCTTGCAAAAGCAGGGCTTATGACAAGCACGTTAACGAACTGAAAGCGTTAGCGAAATGCGGCAGGGTCTCCGTAAAGAGAGGGGAGCTGCGCAAATTGGTTGAGGAGATTGAAGCTCAATGTCCATGGTACCCAGAAGGGGGGACATTGAATCTTAAGGACTGGGAAAACATCGGGCGCACTCTTCGCACAGAGCCTCGCGCGCCGATGTCACTGCTACTGACGTGGAGACAATGTTATGTTGCCATCAGCCTGCAGACCTATGGCTCCCTTGCTGTAGGCCGCCCTCCTTTCGATCTTTCACCTTCAATTTCAACCCCGGAATTTTCTCTATCCGCTAAATTGGACGCCTGTCCTCCTTCTGCCCCCCTTGCTCCTCCGCCCATTTCAAATTCTCCCGCGGCTCAGCCGCCCCCTCCCCTTGCTCCGCCTTCATTTTCCGAAGCCACCGCACCTCCGTCAGCGCCACGTAATGGCGTGGGTTTCAAAACTCTCGCAGAGCGTATTAGCCACGATCTGAAAAAGAAAGAAACCCTGACGGAAGACGATGCCGATATTCTCGCATTGTGCCCCGTCCATTTCACAGATACCGAGGGGGAGGATGGCATTGTTCGGCGGGTTGTCGAGTACCGCCCCTTAAGCTATAACATCCTCACTGAGCTCCGCAAAGCGATGCGGGACGTAGGAATCACTAGCCCCTACGTGAGAGGCATGCTAGAGGCAATCGCGAGGAATCACTTAATGGTTCCGGACGACTGGAAGACCACCTTCCGCATGCTCCTGAGCCCTGCACAATTTGTGATCTGGGAGAGCGAGTTCCGCCAGCAATGCTTTAGCAGGGCAGCCGCCTCCGGCGGCGCCTACACCGCCGCACAGCTTTACGGCTTCGATGCCTTCAGTAACCCCAACAATCAGATTGTCCTGCCTGAGGCCACCCTTACGGTCGCCTCTGAGTGCGCTTACAAGGCGTTTGTCAAGGTCCCCAATTCTGGCCAGCCCACACAGAGCTTCTCCGCCATACGGCAAAAGCCCCAAGAGCCCTATGCCGAGTTTGTGAACAGGCTCCAGGAAGCGCTCAAGAGGCAGGTAGATAGCGAAGAGGCCCAAAACGAGCTCCTCATGCGCCTCGCTAAGGAGAACGCCTCCACGGAGTGCCGCAGAGCAATCACGGGCCTGGGCAAAGACCCTGAACTGGCCGACATGCTTAAGGCTTGCCAGGACATCGGATCTTCCGCCCACCAAGCTAGCCTCCTCGCCGCAGCACTCTCCACCGCCAGGGGACAGCCTCAGGATGATTGCTTTAACTGCGGCAGACCCGGACACTTCCGAAGGGAATGTAGGCAGCCCGGTGGGGGGGCCTATAACCCCGATGGAGGAGGGTCCTCCCCCAAGAGGAGAAGGCCGCCCAAGACCCGGTGCCCACGATGCCAGAGAGGCTTCCATTGGAGAAGCGACTGCCCGTCGGGAAACTCGCGCCCGGGCGTCTCCCCAGCCCAGGACCAAGGAGGAGAATATTAGAGCAGACCCAGACACCAAGGCCCACGCCCAAACCGCCCCCCACTCGTGGCATCTCGCTCACGTGCACCCAGCCCATCTCCTTCAAGTTCCCCCACGAGGTCCTTGTCGCCCCAACCCAGTATGGCGACCCCATCCCTACCGGGACTATTGGGCTGGTGCTGCCTAAGGCCTCCGCCGCTGAGCAGGGAGTGTTCATCATTCCTGGAGTAATCGACTCCACGCACCAGGGACCCATCCATCTCCAGATCTGGACGAACATCCCGCAGGAGTTGCCCACCGGAACCAGCTGCGCACAGCTGATCCTCCTGCCCCATGCGCTGCCCGCTGCCGACCCAATAAAGGCGACAAGCCCCGGCAGCCAACATGGCGCAGCCAGCACCACCATCGCGGCGGTGGAAACACCCATCGGAAGCTCCCGCCCGTACCTGGAGCTCGCTATAGAGGGATGCATGTTTAAGGGCCTGGTAGACACCGGCGCTGATGTGACTGTCATCAGGACAGCCGAGTGGCCTGACCAGTGGCCGACCGAGGCTTGCCCGCACAGCGGGGGGGTGGGGGGGAAACAAACCGCGAGACGGAGCATCCGCCCGCTCACGGTCCACAGCCCAGGACTGGAGCGACAGCTCACGGTATGCCCCATCGTCTTGGACATCCATGTTAATCTCTGGGGAAGAGACCTCATGAGCCAGGTCAAAACGACCTTAGTCTGGGATGGATAAATCCATCACGCAGATCACTAATCCTGATTGTACCTCCGAATTGCCTTCGAACTTCCGCAAGGAAGCCGTACCCCCCTCCCGTTCCTCTCCCTTCCATTCTTCAACCAAAAGGGCACGAGGGCCAATTGGCTGACTGGCCCTCCCTGGATTAAAATCTGGGCCCATCCTGGTACCGCAGCACTGCCAGGATAGGCCCCAGGTTAAAAGGAGGCTGCCGCACCAAATTCACTCACAAACCAGTTTGGGCGCCTCCAGTGGTCATGGTATTATAGCACCATCATCACTTCTAAGACGCTTGGCCGAAACCGCCCCTTAAGGAGTGGTTTCAGCGGGCGGCATTTCCCCAAGATAATTCGATTACAAAATTTTAGCACCATCCAGCCCCCCTGCGTTGGCCACCAAGGTCACGGTAAGTACATTTCCCTTACAAGGAAAACGCCCCCTCTGCATGTGGAGTCCTCTGCCTTCAACCGCCTGAATGCCTTGTTCCCCTGACGCACCCATCCCCCCAAAAGAGCTCCAAAAGCCCCCTTCGTACTACTGATTAAGCATGCATACCCACAATTCCCCCAGGGTCCGCCCACCCCCTGCCCTCCCTGTCAAATAATTTTAAGAAAGAGGGATAGGCGGCCCCCAGCAGAATTGCATTAAAAGCAACCTTCAACTACACGCAGTCTGCAAAATAGCCTCACACATTAAACTCTAACTCAAATAAAAAACTCGATCTTGATCTCCCGCCACCCGCTCTAGAACCGAGCCTGGCGGGACCCGGCCCCCTCCCATAACCTGGGGAAGGGGGTGTGTTTCAGTCCTTATTCCTACAGGCTCCTGTGGATTCCGACTCGCCATGACGGGCCAGCCCATGGAATGGCGCCAGGAGGAAACCAACCCCATCCCAGAGATGGAACACATCTCTCTGAAGGATCCCGCCCAGCGGCCTCAACGGGAACGCCGACGCCGACGCCCAGACGGTCCAAAGACCCGGATGACCTGGGGAAACGTCAAAGCAACCGCCAGCCAAGCTCAAGAGCTGCTGCACCAGCAAGGCCACCCCGAGACACCCGAGAACCTCTGTGCCGCTCTCTTTGCAATCATCACCGCCAACTCGGCGGCCACCATCCTTTGCCTGCTCTGCTGCCTCCTGCCAATGGCAATCGGCCACCCCCTGACGAGCTTTCACCAGACCAACATCTGGGAGCTTTCACCAGACCAACATCTGGGAGTTTGCTGCCGCTGCCAACGTCTCATCTTTCTGCCTGGGCCAGTACCCAGGAGTCGGGAGTTTGCTAAGCTCCTGCCTGCTCCCCGTTTGCAAAGCCCCTGGAGACTTCCTTACGGAGTCTGGTTTAAGTCCCTTCATGAATGCCTCATCCATCAGGTATTCCATGAGCGCTGACTGGGGACCCGTCGTCCAATCCCTCCCGGCCGGCGCTCTCTCCCTTATCACCAAGACTGTCGCTAATCACGAGTCCAACACCTGCGCTCGCATCGTCGGCGTGGCCAACCAAGGAGCCGACCCAGGCCCATTCATCGGCTCGGCCAACTGGAACTGTACGCACATGGAGGACATTCCCCCCGTACTTGGGAACATCCTGCTCCCTAAGGGCTGGTTCTGGACCTGCGGGGAAAGGACTTTCAACTAGATCCCCGCCCGGCTCTCTACCGGGACCCTCTGCTGCCTCAGCCGCCTCACCATTGTTCTACCTCAGGCTCCGCCCCAGGAGCCCGGGCACCACCGCCGCCGCCGCTCCGCTCTGCCTTTCGATCCCTCCTGCCGGAGCGACGCAGTTGCCCTCTCCACAGCCAAAATCGCCTCCCTCGCGGTTTCCCTAGTGGGAGTCCCTGGACTCGCCTCTTACAATGCTAAGACTATTGGCCGGCTGGCCTGTGCCCTTGCGAAGTCCATCAATTCTACCTCCACCGCTCTGGATGCCCTAGCCTCCGAGCAACAGGAACTTCGTCAAGCGACCCTAGATAATCGTGCCGCTATTGATTACTTGTTGTTATTACATCACCAAGGTTGTGAGAATGTACATAATATGTGTTGTTTTAATCTCTCTGATAACTCCCAATTGATTCATATGAAAGTGCGTGAATTGCAAAAAGTTGTATCCAGTCTAAAGTATGATGTATTGCCCCATTGGTGGTCAGCCCTCTGGAGCTGGCTGCCGGGAGGATGGTTGAGTGCTATCGTACAGCTCTGCATTGGTTTGATTGTATGCCTCATCGTCGGGTCTTGTTTTGTTCAATGTGTATCTAATATTGCCTGTAACGTGTGTAAGAAGCCCCTCGACTTTCCCCTGCCCCGCAACCAAGTTCTAATGTTGCACAAGCAGCTCGGTCAACTCGACCAAACAGCGGAGGGGACAAGCGTCCCCCTAAATCACCCCTCAGAATTTCGGCCTCCCTTCTAAAATGTAAAAAAGGAGGAGATGTAGTAATGCACTGCTGACCCAGCAGCACCGTGGTCGAGCGCTGGAACACCTACGCTCCTACGGCCTTCTGGTCGCACCGCACCCCCACTCCTCATCCCCCTATGAGTCACGGGTCATGAACTGTCTGGCTCAGTCACCGGGCGCAGGGACAATGGTCTTGCCCCCAGGTGAGGATTAGGCTCAGACGCTTACGCTCCTCTCCGCACGTAGCCAGGTGAGATCATGCATCACATGATGATCTCCCGACCTCCCGCTCTCCCGGAACTCCCTCCGTTCCTCCCTTCTACACGCCCCCGATAGAATCACAATAAAAGGTGCCAGGAACCAGCACGCGGGAGACTCGCTAGGAACACGGACCTCCGCGCTCCCGCTGCTGGCGATCTCCACCAGATGTTATCTCCGTGTCTCGTCTCGTTCTTGCGCTGACCACGTGGGTCGACTTCAAGCTGGTGCCGAAACCCGGGAATCCTCGAACCTCCACCCTGCTCACCGTCGCCTGGGAAAGGGCCGCGGTACCGAAGTCCGCTGGATCGGCGCATCCAGGGACCACCGTTTCGGTATCGCCCGTCCGCTGGATCGGCGCATCCAGGGACTCGAGTCCTAGGACACTCTCTCGTCCGACGGAACACCGGTGAGTATGGGAGCTTGCAAAAGCAGGGCTTATGACAAGCACGTTAACGAACTGAAAGCGTTAGCGAAATGCGGCAGGGTCTCCGTAAAGAGAGGGGAGCTGCGCAAATTGGTTGAGGAGATTGAAGCTCAATGTCCATGGTACCCAGAAGGGGGGACATTGAATCTTAAGGACTGGGAAAACATCGGGCGCACTCTTCGCACAGAGCCTCGCGCGCCGATGTCACTGCTACTGACGTGGAGACAATGTTATGTTGCCATCAGCCTGCAGACCTATGGCTCCCTTGCTGTAGGCCGCCCTCCTTTCGATCTTTCACCTTCAATTTCAACCCCGGAATTTTCTCTATCCGCTAAATTGGACGCCTGTCCTCCTTCTGCCCCCCTTGCTCCTCCGCCCATTTCAAATTCTCCCGCGGCTCAGCCGCCCCCTCCCCTTGCTCCGCCTTCATTTTCCGAAGCCACCGCACCTCCGTCAGCGCCACGTAATGGCGTGGGTTTCAAAACTCTCGCAGAGCGTATTAGCCACGATCTGAAAAAGAAAGAAACCCTGACGGAAGACGATGCCGATATTCTCGCATTGTGCCCCGTCCATTTCACAGATACCGAGGGGGAGGATGGCATTGTTCGGCGGGTTGTCGAGTACCGCCCCTTAAGCTATAACATCCTCACTGAGCTCCGCAAAGCGATGCGGGACGTAGGAATCACTAGCCCCTACGTGAGAGGCATGCTAGAGGCAATCGCGAGGAATCACTTAATGGTTCCGGACGACTGGAAGACCACCTTCCGCATGCTCCTGAGCCCTGCACAATTTGTGATCTGGGAGAGCGAGTTCCGCCAGCAATGCTTTAGCAGGGCAGCCGCCTCCGGCGGCGCCTACACCGCCGCACAGCTTTACAGCTTCGATGCCTTCAGTAACCCCAACAATCAGATTGTCCTGCCTGAGGCCACCCTTACGGTCGCCTCTGAGTGCGCTTACAAGGCGTTTGTCAAGGTCCCCAATTCTGGCCAGCCCACACAGAGCTTCTCCGCCATACGGCAAAAGCCCCAAGAGCCCTATGCCGAGTTTGTGAACAGGCTCCAGGAAGCGCTCAAGAGGCAGGTAGATAGCGAAGAGGCCCAAAACGAGCTCCTCATGCGCCTCGCTAAGGAGAACGCCTCCACGGAGTGCCGCAGAGCAATCACGGGCCTGGGCAAAGACCCTGAACTGGCCGACATGCTTAAGGCTTGCCAGGACATCGGATCTTCCGCCCACCAAGCTAGCCTCCTCGCCGCAGCACTCTCCACCGCCAGGGGACAGCCTCAGGATGATTGCTTTAACTGCGGCAGACCCGGACACTTCCGAAGGGAATGTAGGCAGCCCGGTGGGGGGGCCTATAACCCCGATGGAGGAGGGTCCTCCCCCAAGAGGAGAAGGCCGCCCAAGACCCGGTGCCCACGATGCCAGAGAGGCTTCCATTGGAGAAGCGACTGCCCGTCGGGAAACTCGCGCCCGGGCGTCTCCCCAGCCCAGGACCAAGGAGGAGAATATTAGAGCAGACCCAGACACCAAGGCCCACGCCCAAACCGCCCCCCACTCGTGGCATCTCGCTCACGTGCACCCAGCCCATCTCCTTCAAGTTCCCCCACGAGGTCCTTGTCGCCCCAACCCAGTATGGCGACCCCATCCCTACCGGGACTATTGGGCTGGTGCTGCCTAAGGCCTCCGCCGCTGAGCAGGGAGTGTTCATCATTCCTGGAGTAATCGACTCCACGCACCAGGGACCCATCCATCTCCAGATCTGGACGAACATCCCGCAGGAGTTGCCCACCGGAACCAGCTGCGCACAGCTGATCCTCCTGCCCCATGCGCTGCCCGCTGCCGACCCAATAAAGGCGACAAGCCCCGGCAGCCAACATGGCGCAGCCAGCACCACCATCGCGGCGGTGGAAACACCCATCGGAAGCTCCCGCCCGTACCTGGAGCTCGCTATAGAGGGATGCATGTTTAAGGGCCTGGTAGACACCGGCGCTGATGTGACTGTCATCAGGACAGCCG
>NW_025949936.1:0-21076 GCF_021028975.2 Sphaerodactylus townsendi
GAAGGTCCCAGGTTCAATTCCTAGCATCTCTAAATAAAAAGGCACTAGAGGAAAGTAAAGAGAGATGTATCAGGGAGAGGCATGGCTCAGGGGTAAAGCATCCTCATGGCCTGCAGAAGGTCCCAGGTTCAGTCCCGAGATTCTCCAGTTAAAAAAGACCAAACAATAGATGCCATGGAAGACTTCTTTTGCCGGAGAGCGGCTGCCAGTCTGAGTAGACAATACTGACTTGGATGGACCCAGGGTCCAGTTCAGTATGAGGTAGCTTCATGTGTTCAGGTGGTTGGAACTGGGGAAGACCTTTCTTCTCAACCCCCAATTCAAGGAGACAACACTGGGACAGATGGAGCGGGCTTGGTGGGTGGGTGGGAGTTATGGTAGGGGGCGGAGTCTGATGGAAGGGGGTGAAGTCATGTTTTGATTGACACATACAGTATAATTCGCATGACTATAAAAGGGGACAGGAAAGAGGAAAACAAATCAATTCAGTGGTCAACATTAAATCACTTATAAAAATAGTAACTGGGTGGAAGAGCTACTGCTGGAGATATGTCTGGATGGGGGGGGGGGGTCTGGATGGGACCATTGGGCCCCAGGAATGCCAACAAAGTGGTTGTTTCCATCTCATCTCTTAATTATTTCATTCAATGCCATCCCTCCTCTTGGGCTCAGGGTGGTTTACGCCAAAGCACTTTTTATAGACAACATCATAATAAATCCAATAGAACTACAAAAAACTATCAATGATATAGATTTAAACGACAGACTTCCCATCAAACACACGGGCCAAAGCATCCAATTTCAACCACGCTCAATTAATCCTAAAGAAGAGGAGGAGGATAGAAAGAAAGAAAGTTGGATACGACGAGACTGAGGGTCTGGTGAGACATAGGGGACTCCTCCGACTTTATTAATTCCTAGTTTTAAATTCCTAGTTTTAAATTCCTGGGCGTTATGATTAAAGAGGATTTGACCTGGGGAGTACAGACTACCGCGGTGGTTAAGAAAGCCCAGCAAAGACTGTACTTTCTGAGACTTTTAAGGAAGCAACAACTAGATGGAAAACTTCTGGTGTCCTTTTACCGCTGTGCTATAGAGAGTGTCCTAACCTACTGCATCTGTGTATGGTTCTCCAGTTGCACAGTGGCGAATAGGAAGGCGCTCCAAAGGGTGATCAATACTGCACAAAGGATTATCGGCTGCCCTCTCCCCTCCTTGGAAGAAATCTATAATGCCCGAAGTCTAAATAAAGCCCAAAATATTCTAAGGGACCCGTCTCATCCAGCACACTCTCTTTTTAAACTGCTACCATCTGGCAGACGATACAGGGCCCTCAGAACTAGGACAAAGAGGCTTAGAGACAGCTTCTACTCTAGAGCTGTGGCTATGCTAAACTCCGCTGCTTCATATTGATGTATTTGGGGCTATGTAGGGATGGGTGGAGGATGATGATGTATGAGTCTGAAATTGCATGAGTCTGAAATTGTATGAGTCTGAAATTGTGTGCATCGAGGAATGCTGCTGTAAATTTCGTTGTGCGTGCACAATGACAATAAAATGCTTATGCTTATGCTTATGCTTATGCTTATGCTTATGCTTATGCTTATGCTTAAAGCTTCAAGAATGAATCGGGACAGTGCTGCTACGAAGAGGACTTTTTAATCCTGCCTCTCTCGCCATTTCTGCTAACAATGTCCTTTTCTCTACAGGGGCTGCTATTAGATCAATCTCCGCCCTTCCTTCTCATCCAGATTCTCCCGGGGAGGGTTCTTCGACGTGGACATCTGCATAAAAGTCACTCCATCGCTACTAATTATCCGGCCAGTTGCAAAGTTTGCCTTTTGGGGGAGCATATCTAAGGAAACCGCCGCCCTGAAGGACATTCTTGTCTAATTGGCTTATTAGCTTCGACTCGGAATATATACACAACTGCAAGCTGGGACCCACAAGGAATCTCACAAGGGGGGGGGAGGGATTTGCAATTCCCTCCCTACTAGGATTCTCTAGGGCTTGAGAAAGATGATTTCTCCCTCCTCCCCCCTCCCATTTCCTTTAATGTTTTCAACATCCTCCCAGAGATGTGGTCCTTATCCTTTCACTCTTAACATTTTTCGCGCACGAGTGCGCGGTTTGCTGTTGTTTGTAGCAAGTGGGAAGGGGGTTTTTTGCTCATTTTCTTTACTGTGCGTTTTGTTTTGGGCTCCACTTTTAAACTGTGTTGGCTGATAGGGGCTGGAGGGGAATGCGGGAGAAATAAATTGGGGCGTAAAGTTGCCCCGCCCTAGATAGTCTGGGCCAGCCAAATGTGGTCAGATCTCAGAAGCTAAATAGTAACCAAGAAATAAAACAGAGGCAGGAAATAAAACATCCCCTCCATGGAGTTCTGCATTGTTTTTGCCCCCAAAACATTTTATGGGCAGCCTCAAAACGTTTTAAATGAATAGTCTTTTAGGCCCTTTCCGCACGGGCCAATAACGACGCCCTGGGGATGGCAACAATGCCGTCCCCAGGGAGCCGTTCGCACAGGCACTGGAGGTCGGAGGGCAGTGTGGGCGGGTCTACGGAGGCCAGCAGGGCGACGGAGGCGATGGGAGAGGGACGGGGAAGAGGCGGGTCGGCCGGGCGACGGCGCTCCGCGGCGCCGTTGTCCCAGCCGGTTCTGGGACCATCCATGCCCTGCATGACCGCTCTGGTGTCGCAGAGCAGGGGGCATGTCCCCAGGCGTGTCCGCACGGCAGCGGCTTGAAGCCGCTGTTTTCGGAAAACGGCGGCTTTGCACCACTCAGGAGGCGTGAGGGCGGCGCGGCTGCACAGCAGCTGCGCCCCCGTGCGAACAGTTCCCTGGGGACGGCGTTTTTGCCGTCCCTAGGGTGCTGTTAACGGCCCGTGCAGAAAGGGCCCTGGTTAGTGTATGGATGGGAAACCACCAAGAAAATCTTCTAGGTGCCTCAAAGGGGCTTACGATCTCCTTTTCTTTCTATTCCCCCCACCCACAACAAACAAACTGTGACTAGCCCAAGGTCACCCAGCTGGCGTGTGTTGGAGTGCACAAGCTAATCTGGTTCTCAGATTAGGGAAATCCAACCCGGTTCTCCAGATTAGAGTGCACCTGCTCTTAACCACTACACCACTGCTGCTCCCTAGTGGCAAATGACCTTTGTAGTACCAAAGACCTTTCTTTTTTGTTTTGTTTTTTACCAAAGTATAATAGCCTCAGTTTGATCTTTTAAACCACTGGTGAGATTGTAGTTTTGATTTGCTCTGCCACGGTCTTTTTGACAGTCCATGGTATCTGTTACAATTCTAGTCTTACCCTAACCAAACTAAACCACAAACTTGAATTATTTGACGGGAGGTCGAGCTCTGAGCCTCTCTGACGGCCGCTTTCTTCCCAACCGTCTTGGTCGCTCTGATCCGCATTAAGCAAATGGGTATTCCGAACTCGCGAGGCTGTGAAATTTGAAAATAATAGCTCCATAATATGAATATCTCCCGCCAGTAATGCTCGTTTTTATTTTCAGTCCATTCCTCTGGCTTGCAAATTATGACTCCATTTCAATCTCTTTTTTTTTTTAAAAAAAGATGTATTTCAAGCTCATCACCCACTTTTATGCCCACGCAGTTGGAATTCATCAAATTAAGCAGATGAGGCGAGTCGCCCCGGTTGGCACATGATCAGAAGCTGGAGAGTTTTAACCCCTCGCTCGCTGCTCACAAAACTGCCCGGGTGGCTGAAGTGGACTTGAGACATTGAGAAATGGAAATGCTGCCTCTGCAGTAAGTATGAACCAAAGACCAACTAGTAAGTATGAACCAAGAACTAGTAAGTATGAACCAAAGACCAACACTTTTGGAAGGGAAAATAGATTTGGAAGAATGCCTCACGGCCTTTTCCCATATGCATACTACAATTCTGAAGCGGACGTATAAGGTTGTAAAAAAAAAAAAGTCAATTCAGTACGCTAAATTGAAAATCAATTTTTGTTGAGTGTTCGCAGATTCCACTTACAATTAGGGGCAAGCTAGTGCGGCTGTTTTATTTCTTTTTTGTTTGGGATGCGGCCATGGTCATCAATTCACTTCAGTTTCTTGGCTGACATGGATACACCCGAACCCATGAAGTTGCTGAGTCAGCCCATCAGTCAGCGTGATATAGCGTTTAAGAGCAGGTGCACTCTAATCTGGAGAACCGGGTTTGATTCCCTGCTCTGCCACTTGAGCTGTGGAAGCTTATCTGGGGAACCAGATTAGCCTGTGCACTTAGGCTAGTTAACAAGAAAATAATCTCTGGTTCTAGTGCAACGCTAAAAACTCTGTTTTTAGTGGAAAATAATTAAAACATTCATATAACAAACCTACAACTCTTAATCAACGACAAGGTATTATGGATAACACCACGAAAACAATAAGCAATAAACAATACCTGTGGATAGATTAATTGTAACCCGGTGCCTTTATCTCCTGGTTGAGGCCCGGTGGCGTAGAGCAATCACCTTAGCTAGGTGTAATGCCTTCCTTCTTCCTTTAGCCTTGGACGCCACCTTGGAATTCCACATAAAGAAAGGAAATGCCCATGTGGCATGGGATCTGTGGAAACAGTAACTCATATGCTGTTGAATTGTCCTTTTTATGAGATAGATAGGAAGAAGCACATAATCCCCTTCCAGCATGGAAGTGAAGGCATTACAGATAAACAGAAGGTTATATATCTTTTAAACAGCCACAACTACGAGCTGTTGGAAGCGGTGGCTAAATTTTCAAATGGTGTTATTTTAACTCGTCAGAAGTTGTAAAGGCTGTTATTATCTTGCAATGTTAATGTTAAACTATTTATATGCCATTAAAGGTATTCGAAATTGAATAAACAACACGCACACAGAGGATCCCAAAGACGATACTGGATATCAAGTCTCTGTAGCCAAGGCATCACTTTCAAAGAGATCCACTGAAAAACCACCTCTATCCACTGAAAAAACCCCATGCAGCAGTGGCGTAGGAAGTTAAGAGCTCGTGTATCTAATCTGGAGGAACCGGGTTTGATTCCCAGCTCTGCCGCCTGAGCTGTGGAGGCTTATCTGGGGGATTCAGATTAGCCTGTACACTCCCACACACGCCACCTGGGTGACCTTGGGCTAGTCACAGCTTCTCGGAGCTCTCTCAGCCCCACCCACCTCACAGGGTGTTTGTTGTGAGGGGGGAAGGGCAAGGAGATTGTCAGCCCCTTTGAGTCTCCTGCAGGAGAGAAGGGGGGCCCCCCCCCCCCCCACCCCCCCCCCCATCCCCCCCCCCCCCCCCCCCCCCCCCCACCCCCCCCCCCGCCCCCCCCCCACCCACCCAACCCCACCAACCGCCCCCCCACCCCCCCCCCGACCGCCACCCCCCCCCCCCACCGCCCCCCCCCCCCCCCCCCCCCCCCCCCCCCCCCCCCCCCCCCCCCCCCCCCCCCCCCCCCCCCACCCCCCCGCCCCCCCACCCCCCCCCCCCCCCACCCCCCCCCCCCCCCACCCCCCCCCCCCCCCACCCCCCCCCCCCCCCACCCCCCCCCCCCCCCACCCCCCCCCCCCCCCACCCCCCCCCCCCCCCACCCCCCCCCCCCCCCACCCCCCCCCCCCCCCACCCCCCCCCCCCCCCACCCCCCCCCCCCCCCACCCCCCCCCCCCCCCACCCCCCCCCCCCCCCACCCCCCCCCCCCCCCACCCCCCCCCCCCCCCACCCCCCCCCCCCCCCACCCCCCCCCCCCCCCACCCCCCCCCCCCCCCACCCCCCCCCCCCCCCACCCCCCCCCCCCCCCACCCCCCCCCCCCCCCACCCCCCCCCCCCCCCACCCCCCCCCCCCCCCACCCCCCCCCCCCCCCACCCCCCCCCCCCCCCACCCCCCCCCCCCCCCACCCCCCCCCCCCCCCACCCCCCCCCCCCCCCACCCCCCCCCCCCCCCACCCCCCCCCCCCCCCACCCCCCCCCCCCCCCACCCCCCCCCCCCCCCACCCCCCCCCCCCCCCACCCCCCCCCCCCCCCACCCCCCCCCCCCCCCACCCCCCCCCCCCCCCACCCCCCCCCCCCCCCACCCCCCCCCCCCCCCACCCCCCCCCCCCCCCACCCCCCCCCCCCCCCACCCCCCCCCCCCCCCACCCCCCCCCCCCCCCACCCCCCCCCCCCCCCACCCCCCCCCCCCCCCACCCCCCCCCCCCCCCACCCCCCCCCCCCCCCACCCCCCCCCCCCCCCACCCCCCCCCCCCCCCACCCCCCCCCCCCCCCACCCCCCCCCCCCCCCACCCCCCCCCCCCCCCACCCCCCCCCCCCCCCACCCCCCCCCCCCCCCACCCCCCCCCCCCCCCACCCCCCCCCCCCCCCACCCCCCCCCCCCCCCACCCCCCCCCCCCCCCACCCCCCCCCCCCCCCACCCCCCCCCCCCCCCACCCCCCCCCCCCCCCACCCCCCCCCCCCCCCACCCCCCCCCCCCCCCACCCCCCCCCCCCCCCACCCCCCCCCCCCCCCACCCCCCCCCCCCCCCACCCCCCCCCCCCCCCACCCCCCCCCCCCCCCACCCCCCCCCCCCCCCACCCCCCCCCCCCCCCACCCCCCCCCCCCCCCACCCCCCCCCCCCCCCACCCCCCCCCCCCCCCACCCCCCCCCCCCCCCACCCCCCCCCCCCCCCACCCCCCCCCCCCCCCACCCCCCCCCCCCCCCACCCCCCCCCCCCCCCACCCCCCCCCCCCCCCACCCCCCCCCCCCCCCACCCCCCCCCCCCCCCACCCCCCCCCCCCCCCACCCCCCCCCCCCCCCACCCCCCCCCCCCCCCACCCCCCCCCCCCCCCACCCCCCCCCCCCCCCACCCCCCCCCCCCCCCACCCCCCCCCCCCCCCACCCCCCCCCCCCCCCACCCCCCCCCCCCCCCACCCCCCCCCCCCCCCACCCCCCCCCCCCCCCACCCCCCCCCCCCCCCACCCCCCCCCCCCCCCACCCCCCCCCCCCCCCACCCCCCCCCCCCCCCACCCCCCCCCCCCCCCACCCCCCCCCCCCCCCACCCCCCCCCCCCCCCACCCCCCCCCCCCCCCACCCCCCCCCCCCCCCACCCCCCCCCCCCCCCACCCCCCCCCCCCCCCACCCCCCCCCCCCCCCACCCCCCCCCCCCCCCACCCCCCCCCCCCCCCACCCCCCCCCCCCCCCACCCCCCCCCCCCCCCACCCCCCCCCCCCCCCACCCCCCCCCCCCCCCACCCCCCCCCCCCCCCACCCCCCCCCCCCCCCACCCCCCCCCCCCCCCACCCCCCCCCCCCCCCACCCCCCCCCCCCCCCACCCCCCCCCCCCCCCACCCCCCCCCCCCCCCACCCCCCCCCCCCCCCACCCCCCCCCCCCCCCACCCCCCCCCCCCCCCACCCCCCCCCCCCCCCACCCCCCCCCCCCCCCACCCCCCCCCCCCCCCACCCCCCCCCCCCCCCACCCCCCCCCCCCCCCACCCCCCCCCCCCCCCACCCCCCCCCCCCCCCACCCCCCCCCCCCCCCACCCCCCCCCCCCCCCACCCCCCCCCCCCCCCACCCCCCCCCCCCCCCACCCCCCCCCCCCCCCACCCCCCCCCCCCCCCACCCCCCCCCCCCCCCACCCCCCCCCCCCCCCACCCCCCCCCCCCCCCACCCCCCCCCCCCCCCACCCCCCCCCCCCCCCACCCCCCCCCCCCCCCACCCCCCCCCCCCCCCACCCCCCCCCCCCCCCACCCCCCCCCCCCCCCACCCCCCCCCCCCCCCACCCCCCCCCCCCCCCACCCCCCCCCCCCCCCACCCCCCCCCCCCCCCACCCCCCCCCCCCCCCACCCCCCCCCCCCCCCACCCCCCCCCCCCCCCACCCCCCCCCCCCCCCACCCCCCCCCCCCCCCACCCCCCCCCCCCCCCACCCCCCCCCCCCCCCACCCCCCCCCCCCCCCACCCCCCCCCCCCCCCACCCCCCCCCCCCCCCACCCCCCCCCCCCCCCACCCCCCCCCCCCCCCACCCCCCCCCCCCCCCACCCCCCCCCCCCCCCACCCCCCCCCCCCCCCACCCCCCCCCCCCCCCACCCCCCCCCCCCCCCACCCCCCCCCCCCCCCACCCCCCCCCCCCCCCACCCCCCCCCCCCCCCACCCCCCCCCCCCCCCACCCCCCCCCCCCCCCACCCCCCCCCCCCCCCACCCCCCCCCCCCCCCACCCCCCCCCCCCCCCACCCCCCCCCCCCCCCACCCCCCCCCCCCCCCACCCCCCCCCCCCCCCACCCCCCCCCCCCCCCACCCCCCCCCCCCCCCACCCCCCCCCCCCCCCACCCCCCCCCCCCCCCACCCCCCCCCCCCCCCACCCCCCCCCCCCCCCACCCCCCCCCCCCCCCACCCCCCCCCCCCCCCACCCCCCCCCCCCCCCACCCCCCCCCCCCCCCACCCCCCCCCCCCCCCACCCCCCCCCCCCCCCACCCCCCCCCCCCCCCACCCCCCCCCCCCCCCACCCCCCCCCCCCCCCACCCCCCCCCCCCCCCACCCCCCCCCCCCCCCACCCCCCCCCCCCCCCACCCCCCCCCCCCCCCACCCCCCCCCCCCCCCACCCCCCCCCCCCCCCACCCCCCCCCCCCCCCACCCCCCCCCCCCCCCACCCCCCCCCCCCCCCACCCCCCCCCCCCCCCACCCCCCCCCCCCCCCACCCCCCCCCCCCCCCACCCCCCCCCCCCCCCACCCCCCCCCCCCCCCACCCCCCCCCCCCCCCACCCCCCCCCCCCCCCACCCCCCCCCCCCCCCACCCCCCCCCCCCCCCACCCCCCCCCCCCCCCACCCCCCCCCCCCCCCACCCCCCCCCCCCCCCACCCCCCCCCCCCCCCACCCCCCCCCCCCCCCACCCCCCCCCCCCCCCACCCCCCCCCCCCCCCACCCCCCCCCCCCCCCACCCCCCCCCCCCCCCACCCCCCCCCCCCCCCACCCCCCCCCCCCCCCACCCCCCCCCCCCCCCACCCCCCCCCCCCCCCACCCCCCCCCCCCCCCACCCCCCCCCCCCCCCACCCCCCCCCCCCCCCACCCCCCCCCCCCCCCACCCCCCCCCCCCCCCACCCCCCCCCCCCCCCACCCCCCCCCCCCCCCACCCCCCCCCCCCCCCACCCCCCCCCCCCCCCACCCCCCCCCCCCCCCACCCCCCCCCCCCCCCACCCCCCCCCCCCCCCACCCCCCCCCCCCCCCACCCCCCCCCCCCCCCACCCCCCCCCCCCCCCACCCCCCCCCCCCCCCACCCCCCCCCCCCCCCACCCCCCCCCCCCCCCACCCCCCCCCCCCCCCACCCCCCCCCCCCCCCACCCCCCCCCCCCCCCACCCCCCCCCCCCCCCACCCCCCCCCCCCCCCACCCCCCCCCCCCCCCACCCCCCCCCCCCCCCACCCCCCCCCCCCCCCACCCCCCCCCCCCCCCACCCCCCCCCCCCCCCACCCCCCCCCCCCCCCACCCCCCCCCCCCCCCACCCCCCCCCCCCCCCACCCCCCCCCCCCCCCACCCCCCCCCCCCCCCACCCCCCCCCCCCCCCACCCCCCCCCCCCCCCACCCCCCCCCCCCCCCACCCCCCCCCCCCCCCACCCCCCCCCCCCCCCACCCCCCCCCCCCCCCACCCCCCCCCCCCCCCACCCCCCCCCCCCCCCACCCCCCCCCCCCCCCACCCCCCCCCCCCCCCACCCCCCCCCCCCCCCACCCCCCCCCCCCCCCACCCCCCCCCCCCCCCACCCCCCCCCCCCCCCACCCCCCCCCCCCCCCACCCCCCCCCCCCCCCACCCCCCCCCCCCCCCACCCCCCCCCCCCCCCACCCCCCCCCCCCCCCACCCCCCCCCCCCCCCACCCCCCCCCCCCCCCACCCCCCCCCCCCCCCACCCCCCCCCCCCCCCACCCCCCCCCCCCCCCACCCCCCCCCCCCCCCACCCCCCCCCCCCCCCACCCCCCCCCCCCCCCACCCCCCCCCCCCCCCACCCCCCCCCCCCCCCACCCCCCCCCCCCCCCACCCCCCCCCCCCCCCACCCCCCCCCCCCCCCACCCCCCCCCCCCCCCACCCCCCCCCCCCCCCACCCCCCCCCCCCCCCACCCCCCCCCCCCCCCACCCCCCCCCCCCCCCACCCCCCCCCCCCCCCACCCCCCCCCCCCCCCACCCCCCCCCCCCCCCACCCCCCCCCCCCCCCACCCCCCCCCCCCCCCACCCCCCCCCCCCCCCACCCCCCCCCCCCCCCACCCCCCCCCCCCCCCACCCCCCCCCCCCCCCACCCCCCCCCCCCCCCACCCCCCCCCCCCCCCACCCCCCCCCCCCCCCACCCCCCCCCCCCCCCACCCCCCCCCCCCCCCACCCCCCCCCCCCCCCACCCCCCCCCCCCCCCACCCCCCCCCCCCCCCACCCCCCCCCCCCCCCACCCCCCCCCCCCCCCACCCCCCCCCCCCCCCACCCCCCCCCCCCCCCACCCCCCCCCCCCCCCACCCCCCCCCCCCCCCACCCCCCCCCCCCCCCACCCCCCCCCCCCCCCACCCCCCCCCCCCCCCACCCCCCCCCCCCCCCACCCCCCCCCCCCCCCACCCCCCCCCCCCCCCACCCCCCCCCCCCCCCACCCCCCCCCCCCCCCACCCCCCCCCCCCCCCACCCCCCCCCCCCCCCACCCCCCCCCCCCCCCACCCCCCCCCCCCCCCACCCCCCCCCCCCCCCACCCCCCCCCCCCCCCACCCCCCCCCCCCCCCACCCCCCCCCCCCCCCACCCCCCCCCCCCCCCACCCCCCCCCCCCCCCACCCCCCCCCCCCCCCACCCCCCCCCCCCCCCACCCCCCCCCCCCCCCACCCCCCCCCCCCCCCACCCCCCCCCCCCCCCACCCCCCCCCCCCCCCACCCCCCCCCCCCCCCACCCCCCCCCCCCCCCACCCCCCCCCCCCCCCACCCCCCCCCCCCCCCACCCCCCCCCCCCCCCACCCCCCCCCCCCCCCACCCCCCCCCCCCCCCACCCCCCCCCCCCCCCACCCCCCCCCCCCCCCACCCCCCCCCCCCCCCACCCCCCCCCCCCCCCACCCCCCCCCCCCCCCACCCCCCCCCCCCCCCACCCCCCCCCCCCCCCACCCCCCCCCCCCCCCACCCCCCCCCCCCCCCACCCCCCCCCCCCCCCACCCCCCCCCCCCCCCACCCCCCCCCCCCCCCACCCCCCCCCCCCCCCACCCCCCCCCCCCCCCACCCCCCCCCCCCCCCACCCCCCCCCCCCCCCACCCCCCCCCCCCCCCACCCCCCCCCCCCCCCACCCCCCCCCCCCCCCACCCCCCCCCCCCCCCACCCCCCCCCCCCCCCACCCCCCCCCCCCCCCACCCCCCCCCCCCCCCACCCCCCCCCCCCCCCACCCCCCCCCCCCCCCACCCCCCCCCCCCCCCACCCCCCCCCCCCCCCACCCCCCCCCCCCCCCACCCCCCCCCCCCCCCACCCCCCCCCCCCCCCACCCCCCCCCCCCCCCACCCCCCCCCCCCCCCACCCCCCCCCCCCCCCACCCCCCCCCCCCCCCACCCCCCCCCCCCCCCACCCCCCCCCCCCCCCACCCCCCCCCCCCCCCACCCCCCCCCCCCCCCACCCCCCCCCCCCCCCACCCCCCCCCCCCCCCACCCCCCCCCCCCCCCACCCCCCCCCCCCCCCACCCCCCCCCCCCCCCACCCCCCCCCCCCCCCACCCCCCCCCCCCCCCACCCCCCCCCCCCCCCACCCCCCCCCCCCCCCACCCCCCCCCCCCCCCACCCCCCCCCCCCCCCACCCCCCCCCCCCCCCACCCCCCCCCCCCCCCACCCCCCCCCCCCCCCACCCCCCCCCCCCCCCACCCCCCCCCCCCCCCACCCCCCCCCCCCCCCACCCCCCCCCCCCCCCACCCCCCCCCCCCCCCACCCCCCCCCCCCCCCACCCCCCCCCCCCCCCACCCCCCCCCCCCCCCACCCCCCCCCCCCCCCACCCCCCCCCCCCCCCACCCCCCCCCCCCCCCACCCCCCCCCCCCCCCACCCCCCCCCCCCCCCACCCCCCCCCCCCCCCACCCCCCCCCCCCCCCACCCCCCCCCCCCCCCACCCCCCCCCCCCCCCACCCCCCCCCCCCCCCACCCCCCCCCCCCCCCACCCCCCCCCCCCCCCACCCCCCCCCCCCCCCACCCCCCCCCCCCCCCACCCCCCCCCCCCCCCACCCCCCCCCCCCCCCACCCCCCCCCCCCCCCACCCCCCCCCCCCCCCACCCCCCCCCCCCCCCACCCCCCCCCCCCCCCACCCCCCCCCCCCCCCACCCCCCCCCCCCCCCACCCCCCCCCCCCCCCACCCCCCCCCCCCCCCACCCCCCCCCCCCCCCACCCCCCCCCCCCCCCACCCCCCCCCCCCCCCACCCCCCCCCCCCCCCACCCCCCCCCCCCCCCACCCCCCCCCCCCCCCACCCCCCCCCCCCCCCACCCCCCCCCCCCCCCACCCCCCCCCCCCCCCACCCCCCCCCCCCCCCACCCCCCCCCCCCCCCACCCCCCCCCCCCCCCACCCCCCCCCCCCCCCACCCCCCCCCCCCCCCACCCCCCCCCCCCCCCACCCCCCCCCCCCCCCACCCCCCCCCCCCCCCACCCCCCCCCCCCCCCACCCCCCCCCCCCCCCACCCCCCCCCCCCCCCACCCCCCCCCCCCCCCACCCCCCCCCCCCCCCACCCCCCCCCCCCCCCACCCCCCCCCCCCCCCACCCCCCCCCCCCCCCACCCCCCCCCCCCCCCACCCCCCCCCCCCCCCACCCCCCCCCCCCCCCACCCCCCCCCCCCCCCACCCCCCCCCCCCCCCACCCCCCCCCCCCCCCACCCCCCCCCCCCCCCACCCCCCCCCCCCCCCACCCCCCCCCCCCCCCACCCCCCCCCCCCCCCACCCCCCCCCCCCCCCACCCCCCCCCCCCCCCACCCCCCCCCCCCCCCACCCCCCCCCCCCCCCACCCCCCCCCCCCCCCACCCCCCCCCCCCCCCACCCCCCCCCCCCCCCACCCCCCCCCCCCCCCACCCCCCCCCCCCCCCACCCCCCCCCCCCCCCACCCCCCCCCCCCCCCACCCCCCCCCCCCCCCACCCCCCCCCCCCCCCACCCCCCCCCCCCCCCACCCCCCCCCCCCCCCACCCCCCCCCCCCCCCACCCCCCCCCCCCCCCACCCCCCCCCCCCCCCACCCCCCCCCCCCCCCACCCCCCCCCCCCCCCACCCCCCCCCCCCCCCACCCCCCCCCCCCCCCACCCCCCCCCCCCCCCACCCCCCCCCCCCCCCACCCCCCCCCCCCCCCACCCCCCCCCCCCCCCACCCCCCCCCCCCCCCACCCCCCCCCCCCCCCACCCCCCCCCCCCCCCACCCCCCCCCCCCCCCACCCCCCCCCCCCCCCACCCCCCCCCCCCCCCACCCCCCCCCCCCCCCACCCCCCCCCCCCCCCACCCCCCCCCCCCCCCACCCCCCCCCCCCCCCACCCCCCCCCCCCCCCACCCCCCCCCCCCCCCACCCCCCCCCCCCCCCACCCCCCCCCCCCCCCACCCCCCCCCCCCCCCACCCCCCCCCCCCCCCACCCCCCCCCCCCCCCACCCCCCCCCCCCCCCACCCCCCCCCCCCCCCACCCCCCCCCCCCCCCACCCCCCCCCCCCCCCACCCCCCCCCCCCCCCACCCCCCCCCCCCCCCACCCCCCCCCCCCCCCACCCCCCCCCCCCCCCACCCCCCCCCCCCCCCACCCCCCCCCCCCCCCACCCCCCCCCCCCCCCACCCCCCCCCCCCCCCACCCCCCCCCCCCCCCACCCCCCCCCCCCCCCACCCCCCCCCCCCCCCACCCCCCCCCCCCCCCACCCCCCCCCCCCCCCACCCCCCCCCCCCCCCACCCCCCCCCCCCCCCACCCCCCCCCCCCCCCACCCCCCCCCCCCCCCACCCCCCCCCCCCCCCACCCCCCCCCCCCCCCACCCCCCCCCCCCCCCACCCCCCCCCCCCCCCACCCCCCCCCCCCCCCACCCCCCCCCCCCCCCACCCCCCCCCCCCCCCACCCCCCCCCCCCCCCACCCCCCCCCCCCCCCACCCCCCCCCCCCCCCACCCCCCCCCCCCCCCACCCCCCCCCCCCCCCACCCCCCCCCCCCCCCACCCCCCCCCCCCCCCACCCCCCCCCCCCCCCACCCCCCCCCCCCCCCACCCCCCCCCCCCCCCACCCCCCCCCCCCCCCACCCCCCCCCCCCCCCACCCCCCCCCCCCCCCACCCCCCCCCCCCCCCACCCCCCCCCCCCCCCACCCCCCCCCCCCCCCACCCCCCCCCCCCCCCACCCCCCCCCCCCCCCACCCCCCCCCCCCCCCACCCCCCCCCCCCCCCACCCCCCCCCCCCCCCACCCCCCCCCCCCCCCACCCCCCCCCCCCCCCACCCCCCCCCCCCCCCACCCCCCCCCCCCCCCACCCCCCCCCCCCCCCACCCCCCCCCCCCCCCACCCCCCCCCCCCCCCACCCCCCCCCCCCCCCACCCCCCCCCCCCCCCACCCCCCCCCCCCCCCACCCCCCCCCCCCCCCACCCCCCCCCCCCCCCACCCCCCCCCCCCCCCACCCCCCCCCCCCCCCACCCCCCCCCCCCCCCACCCCCCCCCCCCCCCACCCCCCCCCCCCCCCACCCCCCCCCCCCCCCACCCCCCCCCCCCCCCACCCCCCCCCCCCCCCACCCCCCCCCCCCCCCACCCCCCCCCCCCCCCACCCCCCCCCCCCCCCACCCCCCCCCCCCCCCACCCCCCCCCCCCCCCACCCCCCCCCCCCCCCACCCCCCCCCCCCCCCACCCCCCCCCCCCCCCACCCCCCCCCCCCCCCACCCCCCCCCCCCCCCACCCCCCCCCCCCCCCACCCCCCCCCCCCCCCACCCCCCCCCCCCCCCACCCCCCCCCCCCCCCACCCCCCCCCCCCCCCACCCCCCCCCCCCCCCACCCCCCCCCCCCCCCACCCCCCCCCCCCCCCACCCCCCCCCCCCCCCACCCCCCCCCCCCCCCACCCCCCCCCCCCCCCACCCCCCCCCCCCCCCACCCCCCCCCCCCCCCACCCCCCCCCCCCCCCACCCCCCCCCCCCCCCACCCCCCCCCCCCCCCACCCCCCCCCCCCCCCACCCCCCCCCCCCCCCACCCCCCCCCCCCCCCACCCCCCCCCCCCCCCACCCCCCCCCCCCCCCACCCCCCCCCCCCCCCACCCCCCCCCCCCCCCACCCCCCCCCCCCCCCACCCCCCCCCCCCCCCACCCCCCCCCCCCCCCACCCCCCCCCCCCCCCACCCCCCCCCCCCCCCACCCCCCCCCCCCCCCACCCCCCCCCCCCCCCACCCCCCCCCCCCCCCACCCCCCCCCCCCCCCACCCCCCCCCCCCCCCACCCCCCCCCCCCCCCACCCCCCCCCCCCCCCACCCCCCCCCCCCCCCACCCCCCCCCCCCCCCACCCCCCCCCCCCCCCACCCCCCCCCCCCCCCACCCCCCCCCCCCCCCACCCCCCCCCCCCCCCACCCCCCCCCCCCCCCACCCCCCCCCCCCCCCACCCCCCCCCCCCCCCACCCCCCCCCCCCCCCACCCCCCCCCCCCCCCACCCCCCCCCCCCCCCACCCCCCCCCCCCCCCACCCCCCCCCCCCCCCACCCCCCCCCCCCCCCACCCCCCCCCCCCCCCACCCCCCCCCCCCCCCACCCCCCCCCCCCCCCACCCCCCCCCCCCCCCACCCCCCCCCCCCCCCACCCCCCCCCCCCCCCACCCCCCCCCCCCCCCACCCCCCCCCCCCCCCACCCCCCCCCCCCCCCACCCCCCCCCCCCCCCACCCCCCCCCCCCCCCACCCCCCCCCCCCCCCACCCCCCCCCCCCCCCACCCCCCCCCCCCCCCACCCCCCCCCCCCCCCACCCCCCCCCCCCCCCACCCCCCCCCCCCCCCACCCCCCCCCCCCCCCACCCCCCCCCCCCCCCACCCCCCCCCCCCCCCACCCCCCCCCCCCCCCACCCCCCCCCCCCCCCACCCCCCCCCCCCCCCACCCCCCCCCCCCCCCACCCCCCCCCCCCCCCACCCCCCCCCCCCCCCACCCCCCCCCCCCCCCACCCCCCCCCCCCCCCACCCCCCCCCCCCCCCACCCCCCCCCCCCCCCACCCCCCCCCCCCCCCACCCCCCCCCCCCCCCACCCCCCCCCCCCCCCACCCCCCCCCCCCCCCACCCCCCCCCCCCCCCACCCCCCCCCCCCCCCACCCCCCCCCCCCCCCACCCCCCCCCCCCCCCACCCCCCCCCCCCCCCACCCCCCCCCCCCCCCACCCCCCCCCCCCCCCACCCCCCCCCCCCCCCACCCCCCCCCCCCCCCACCCCCCCCCCCCCCCACCCCCCCCCCCCCCCACCCCCCCCCCCCCCCACCCCCCCCCCCCCCCACCCCCCCCCCCCCCCACCCCCCCCCCCCCCCACCCCCCCCCCCCCCCACCCCCCCCCCCCCCCACCCCCCCCCCCCCCCACCCCCCCCCCCCCCCACCCCCCCCCCCCCCCACCCCCCCCCCCCCCCACCCCCCCCCCCCCCCACCCCCCCCCCCCCCCACCCCCCCCCCCCCCCACCCCCCCCCCCCCCCACCCCCCCCCCCCCCCACCCCCCCCCCCCCCCACCCCCCCCCCCCCCCACCCCCCCCCCCCCCCACCCCCCCCCCCCCCCACCCCCCCCCCCCCCCACCCCCCCCCCCCCCCACCCCCCCCCCCCCCCACCCCCCCCCCCCCCCACCCCCCCCCCCCCCCACCCCCCCCCCCCCCCACCCCCCCCCCCCCCCACCCCCCCCCCCCCCCACCCCCCCCCCCCCCCACCCCCCCCCCCCCCCACCCCCCCCCCCCCCCACCCCCCCCCCCCCCCACCCCCCCCCCCCCCCACCCCCCCCCCCCCCCACCCCCCCCCCCCCCCACCCCCCCCCCCCCCCACCCCCCCCCCCCCCCACCCCCCCCCCCCCCCACCCCCCCCCCCCCCCACCCCCCCCCCCCCCCACCCCCCCCCCCCCCCACCCCCCCCCCCCCCCACCCCCCCCCCCCCCCACCCCCCCCCCCCCCCACCCCCCCCCCCCCCCACCCCCCCCCCCCCCCACCCCCCCCCCCCCCCACCCCCCCCCCCCCCCACCCCCCCCCCCCCCCACCCCCCCCCCCCCCCACCCCCCCCCCCCCCCACCCCCCCCCCCCCCCACCCCCCCCCCCCCCCACCCCCCCCCCCCCCCACCCCCCCCCCCCCCCACCCCCCCCCCCCCCCACCCCCCCCCCCCCCCACCCCCCCCCCCCCCCACCCCCCCCCCCCCCCACCCCCCCCCCCCCCCACCCCCCCCCCCCCCCACCCCCCCCCCCCCCCACCCCCCCCCCCCCCCACCCCCCCCCCCCCCCACCCCCCCCCCCCCCCACCCCCCCCCCCCCCCACCCCCCCCCCCCCCCACCCCCCCCCCCCCCCACCCCCCCCCCCCCCCACCCCCCCCCCCCCCCACCCCCCCCCCCCCCCACCCCCCCCCCCCCCCACCCCCCCCCCCCCCCACCCCCCCCCCCCCCCACCCCCCCCCCCCCCCACCCCCCCCCCCCCCCACCCCCCCCCCCCCCCACCCCCCCCCCCCCCCACCCCCCCCCCCCCCCACCCCCCCCCCCCCCCACCCCCCCCCCCCCCCACCCCCCCCCCCCCCCACCCCCCCCCCCCCCCACCCCCCCCCCCCCCCACCCCCCCCCCCCCCCACCCCCCCCCCCCCCCACCCCCCCCCCCCCCCACCCCCCCCCCCCCCCACCCCCCCCCCCCCCCACCCCCCCCCCCCCCCACCCCCCCCCCCCCCCACCCCCCCCCCCCCCCACCCCCCCCCCCCCCCACCCCCCCCCCCCCCCACCCCCCCCCCCCCCCACCCCCCCCCCCCCCCACCCCCCCCCCCCCCCACCCCCCCCCCCCCCCACCCCCCCCCCCCCCCACCCCCCCCCCCCCCCACCCCCCCCCCCCCCCACCCCCCCCCCCCCCCACCCCCCCCCCCCCCCACCCCCCCCCCCCCCCACCCCCCCCCCCCCCCACCCCCCCCCCCCCCCACCCCCCCCCCCCCCCACCCCCCCCCCCCCCCACCCCCCCCCCCCCCCACCCCCCCCCCCCCCCACCCCCCCCCCCCCCCACCCCCCCCCCCCCCCACCCCCCCCCCCCCCCACCCCCCCCCCCCCCCACCCCCCCCCCCCCCCACCCCCCCCCCCCCCCACCCCCCCCCCCCCCCACCCCCCCCCCCCCCCACCCCCCCCCCCCCCCACCCCCCCCCCCCCCCACCCCCCCCCCCCCCCACCCCCCCCCCCCCCCACCCCCCCCCCCCCCCACCCCCCCCCCCCCCCACCCCCCCCCCCCCCCACCCCCCCCCCCCCCCACCCCCCCCCCCCCCCACCCCCCCCCCCCCCCACCCCCCCCCCCCCCCACCCCCCCCCCCCCCCACCCCCCCCCCCCCCCACCCCCCCCCCCCCCCACCCCCCCCCCCCCCCACCCCCCCCCCCCCCCACCCCCCCCCCCCCCCACCCCCCCCCCCCCCCACCCCCCCCCCCCCCCACCCCCCCCCCCCCCCACCCCCCCCCCCCCCCACCCCCCCCCCCCCCCACCCCCCCCCCCCCCCACCCCCCCCCCCCCCCACCCCCCCCCCCCCCCACCCCCCCCCCCCCCCACCCCCCCCCCCCCCCACCCCCCCCCCCCCCCACCCCCCCCCCCCCCCACCCCCCCCCCCCCCCACCCCCCCCCCCCCCCACCCCCCCCCCCCCCCACCCCCCCCCCCCCCCACCCCCCCCCCCCCCCACCCCCCCCCCCCCCCACCCCCCCCCCCCCCCACCCCCCCCCCCCCCCACCCCCCCCCCCCCCCACCCCCCCCCCCCCCCACCCCCCCCCCCCCCCACCCCCCCCCCCCCCCACCCCCCCCCCCCCCCACCCCCCCCCCCCCCCACCCCCCCCCCCCCCCACCCCCCCCCCCCCCCACCCCCCCCCCCCCCCACCCCCCCCCCCCCCCACCCCCCCCCCCCCCCACCCCCCCCCCCCCCCACCCCCCCCCCCCCCCACCCCCCCCCCCCCCCACCCCCCCCCCCCCCCACCCCCCCCCCCCCCCACCCCCCCCCCCCCCCACCCCCCCCCCCCCCCACCCCCCCCCCCCCCCACCCCCCCCCCCCCCCACCCCCCCCCCCCCCCACCCCCCCCCCCCCCCACCCCCCCCCCCCCCCACCCCCCCCCCCCCCCACCCCCCCCCCCCCCCACCCCCCCCCCCCCCCACCCCCCCCCCCCCCCACCCCCCCCCCCCCCCACCCCCCCCCCCCCCCACCCCCCCCCCCCCCCACCCCCCCCCCCCCCCACCCCCCCCCCCCCCCACCCCCCCCCCCCCCCACCCCCCCCCCCCCCCACCCCCCCCCCCCCCCACCCCCCCCCCCCCCCACCCCCCCCCCCCCCCACCCCCCCCCCCCCCCACCCCCCCCCCCCCCCACCCCCCCCCCCCCCCACCCCCCCCCCCCCCCACCCCCCCCCCCCCCCACCCCCCCCCCCCCCCACCCCCCCCCCCCCCCACCCCCCCCCCCCCCCACCCCCCCCCCCCCCCACCCCCCCCCCCCCCCACCCCCCCCCCCCCCCACCCCCCCCCCCCCCCACCCCCCCCCCCCCCCACCCCCCCCCCCCCCCACCCCCCCCCCCCCCCACCCCCCCCCCCCCCCACCCCCCCCCCCCCCCACCCCCCCCCCCCCCCACCCCCCCCCCCCCCCACCCCCCCCCCCCCCCACCCCCCCCCCCCCCCACCCCCCCCCCCCCCCACCCCCCCCCCCCCCCACCCCCCCCCCCCCCCACCCCCCCCCCCCCCCACCCCCCCCCCCCCCCACCCCCCCCCCCCCCCACCCCCCCCCCCCCCCACCCCCCCCCCCCCCCACCCCCCCCCCCCCCCACCCCCCCCCCCCCCCACCCCCCCCCCCCCCCACCCCCCCCCCCCCCCACCCCCCCCCCCCCCCACCCCCCCCCCCCCCCACCCCCCCCCCCCCCCACCCCCCCCCCCCCCCACCCCCCCCCCCCCCCACCCCCCCCCCCCCCCACCCCCCCCCCCCCCCACCCCCCCCCCCCCCCACCCCCCCCCCCCCCCACCCCCCCCCCCCCCCACCCCCCCCCCCCCCCACCCCCCCCCCCCCCCACCCCCCCCCCCCCCCACCCCCCCCCCCCCCCACCCCCCCCCCCCCCCACCCCCCCCCCCCCCCACCCCCCCCCCCCCCCCAACTCCTCCCCCGCCCCACCCAACCCCCCCCCACCCCCCCACCCCCCCCTCCCCCCCCCCCCCCCACCCCCCCCCACTGTTTACACCCTCAAAGAACTCTAGTAAGTTTGTAAGACAGGATTTGCCTCTGCAAAAGCCATGCTGACTCTTTCTCAGCAGGTCTTGCTTTTCTACATGTTTTATAATTTTATCTTTAATGATAGATTCTACTAATTTACCAGGAACAGATGTCAAACTGACTGGCCTGTAATTTCCCGGGTCCCCCCTAGATCCTTTCTTAAAGATTGGTGTGACATTGGCCATCTTCCAGTCTTCAGGGATGGAGCCTGATTTCAGGGATAAGTTGCATATTAAAGTGAGAAGATCAGCAATTTCATGCTTGAGCTCTTTAAGAACTCTTGGGTGAATGCAATCTGGGCCAGGGGATTTGGTAACATTTAGTTTATCAATGGCTGCCAGAACTTCTTCCTTGTCTACCACTATCTTCGCTAGTTCCTCGGATTCGCCTCCTAAGAAGCTTGGTTCAGGTGCAGGAATTTTCCTCACCTGCTCTTGGGTGAAGACAGATGCAAAGAATTCATTCAGCTTCTCTGCAATCTCCCTGCCATCTTTTAGCACACCTTTTGTTCCTTTGTCATCTAACGGGCCTACCGCTTCCCTTGCTGGCTTCCTGCTTTTGATGTACTTGAAGAACTGTTTGTTGCTGGTCTTGATGTTCGCAGCCATGCGTTCCTCATAATCCTTTTTTGCCTCCCTTACAGCTAACTTGCTTCTCTTTTGCCACCATTTGTGTTCCCTCTCATATTCTTCATCAGCCAAACTGGACTTCCATTTTCGAAAAGACATTTTCTTTTTTCTGATAATTTCCTCAACCTCTCTTGTTA
>NW_025949937.1:0-10680 GCF_021028975.2 Sphaerodactylus townsendi
GGGGGGATTTAAAGGGAGAGCTTCCTTTAAATCTACCTCCCCCCCCCAATCCACGTCGAATTTAGGCAAATAAAACAATGCTGTTTTTCAGTGTTGTTTAAAGAGAGCCCATGAGGCTTCCAACCACCCCCTTTAAAATCCATTTGATTCCGGTGTGGGAGGGCAGGCGGTAGCATTGTCACGGTACCCCTGGGACGTGCTCATGGCATCCCAGGGTACCACGGAACCCTGGTTGGGAATCACTGATCTAGACATACATGAATATTTCCTGCGAGATGGATTTTCAGTGCAGTTAGGACTTAGCAACCCATTTGGGTTGAACTCCTGTTGACCAGACAATAAAATAAACAATGGAGGGAAAAAAGGGATTTGGTCTCAGTCCAGGAAAAGTTAATAAGAACTATTTTGACAATAGAATACAGGAGCGTGTTTTCGAAGAATGGTTGTTCAATGCAGCAATAAAATGACTTATCCAGACCAGAATAATAAAAGTTGAGGCAGGTGTCTAAGATTTACTTGATCTGATAATGAATAATTGGATGAATCCAGTGAGCCATGATCAGACAGTTTTAGCCAGCTTGTCCACTGGTGTAGTATCCCTTTCCTGATGTAGCTGGTGATTTTCTTACAGCTCATTAAATTGGAGAAAACAGCATATTTGGAATTTAAGAAGATGTATTTGGAGTAAACTTTACAACTACCAGTTTTTATGACAGGACGATCCCTCGCCTGAAAGATGTCTAGCTAGCCTCTATCAGAGCGAGGTCATTCTCAGCCCTGACCCCAACCTGGTGGAACACTCTGTCCAGTGAGACCAGGGTCCTAAGGTAGGCTGACCAGACGTCCCGCTTTTGGCGGGACAGTCCCACCTTTAAACAATGTGTCCCGCGTCCTGCGGGTTCTTCAAATTGTCCCGATTTTTGGGAGGCTGCCGCACTGCCTTCCGCGGCGCAAGGCAGTGCGGCAGCCTCCCGTGCGCGCAGCTGCAGGAGCGCACTGCCTTCTGGGGCTTGCCATTTGCCGCCCTGTGACAGGGCGGCAAACGGCAAGCCCCAGAAGGCAGTGCGCTCCTGCAGCTGTACGTGCATGCGCGCGCGCAGCCACCTACCCCCCCGTCCTGGTTTACAAAGGTGACCATCTGGTCACCTTATCCTAAGGCAGGGGTAGGGAACCTGCGGCTCTCCAGATGTTCAGGAACTACAATTCCCATCAGCCCCTACCAGCATGGCCAATTGGCCATGCTGACAGAGGCTGATGGGAATTGTAGTTCCTGAACATCTGGAGAGCCGCAGGTTCCCTACCCCTGTCCTAAGGCATTGATTGGCCACAGATTCCAAAGGACCTGAGCTGTTCCACCAGGCATATGACTGAGGCAGCTACTGTTTTTAATATCAAAATGACCTCCTTCTTCTTCCTATCTTCCCGATGGTTGTTAAATCAGTTGGGATGTTTCTGCATTTTAGAACCTTGCAGCTAATTAACGACCTTTTCGAACTTTTCTAATTTTAGAACTTTTTGCAATCTGATGACTAGATAGAGATTTATATTGTTTTCAACGTTATTGACAGTGTTTTTGTATGTTGGAAGTCACCGCGAGCCCATGAGGGAAAGAGCGGCATACAAATTAAACAAGCGAGCAAGCAAAGTAGATCCTGAGAACCTCTTCCAGTGCCAATAAAAGGAATAAAATGCCGTTATCGTAAAACGAAGGAAACTGAACAAGGCTGATTGAAACCTCTTTGGATGTATGGGCTTGTTTGCCCACAGGTGACAGCTGCGTAAGAGAAATGTCTTAGCTCATATTCTGGCACTTGCAAAAGGAGATAGATCAGTCATGAAGACTAACAAGGCTGTCCTTGCCAGAAGTGTATCTGGAAAAAAGTGTATCTGCAGCAGAAGCTATACCAGTCCCTGCATCACTGATGGAATAAATTTAGTGCAGAAGATGAAGGGCAATGAGAAGACATGTGAAGTCCTGGTAGAATATGTATTCAGTGTTACACTTCACGAATGAACCCACAGGGAAAGTATTGGTATTGCAATGGCAGAGTAAATAACAGAGCAGAGACGAGTTGTTTTCTAGGACTTTATCAGATAACAAAATAATGTTACGTTAAATATAGGAACAGGAAGCTCTATCTATGCAAATGCTCATTAAATATAGAACAGGAAGCTCTATCTATGCAAATGTGTCTGTGCAGTCTGTAAGTGCTTGTGTGTCTGCCTCTCCTTTTTTGCTGGAAGAAGAAAGGAGAGAGATCTTTCCAGAAGCTCCTGTGACTCTAGTCATGTGACTTCAGTATTCTACCTGCATACTCAGCAGTTAATTCTTGCTTGTCTGAATGAAGCAGGCATTTGGAAAATCCTAACAGAAAGGGTATGTACTATTTGTGCAGTGTCTCTTTGGAAATTTCTATCAAAAATACTTCAGAAGAAGGCAAATGAGGAACGAAGTGTTTGTCTGCGTGGCGGTTTTGAAGAAGCCCTGAACTCAACAAGTTATTAGGTGTGAGAACAAGAAGATACCGGTATACCAAGACACCAGAAGAGCTGTTGCTTTCAGCCCGGTAAAACACCGTTTTGGTGGGGACCGCTTTCGCACAGGTGCCGCTGCCAAATCGATGCAACAACTGCAAACACCAGTGTTTTCAAAAGAGCACTTCCTCGGGGGGTGGATTTTCCTGCAAAAGCAGCTTCCATCTGCTGCCATCACGAATGGCAGCAGTGGGTGGAAGCCGGCGTATTCCCCTCCCTGGCCCCAAACGCGCTTACGCTTTAACTGGCAGCTGTCACTCTGCTGTCACTCTGAGGAGGTCAGGAACCATTTGCCAGCCATCTCCGCCAGCACAGCACCATGTCATCTGGCCATGGGAAAGTGTCCCCTGGCCTCCTCAGAATGCCAGCAGAGCGACAGCTGCCAGCAAAAGGTAAGAAGGCATTTAGGGGCCGGGGAGGGAAGATGTCAACTTTATCTTGAACCTGCTCCAACAACTGTGCATCCCCATAGAACCCATTTATTAAGAATGGCCCCAGAGCCTCCCCGACCGGCATGATTTCATGCGTCTGCAGGCTCTCTCAACTGTGCAGAAACAGCCCGCGTGAAGTATATTGCATCAGCTCACAAAGTTCAAAAGCTGAAAAAAAAATATCGTGTGAATCTCATCCCGAAGAAGCCCTGAACTCCAGCAAGTTATTAGGTGTGAGAGCAAGAAGATACCAAAGTATGCCAAGACACCAGAAGAGAAAATACGTTATGCATTAAGTTGCGCATAGAGTTTGTGGGGAGTGGAAAGAAAGAAAGAATGAAAAGAGAATTTTTGAGGATATAATTAAGAAGGGGACTTGGGCCTCTGGAGCACAGGTATTGGACAGAGTGTCTGAGAAAGAAGCTTGCTGACCCTCACCTGTATCTCAAATCACCGAACCTGGCTTTAGAAACTGCCTGGAAGCGAGGCTTAACAGAAGCTTTCTTGAAGATTTCCATGCCTGGAATCAATTAGCTGTTGTGAGAAGCAGGAAGCATGTGCTGGAATCTGTTGGTTTTTGTTCCTAACTGCATTTTGCAGGTGAAAGCGTTAGGAGCAAAACACTACCAGATCACAGCTATACATAACAGTCAATACAAACTTTACTAGCAAACTAGTCAGTTACTGTATGTATGTATGTATGTATGTATGTATGTATGTATGTATGTATGTATGTCTGTATGTATGTATGTATGTATGTATGTATGTATGTATGTAAATGTATGTAGTATGTATGTATGTAAGTATTTTCTCCCATCACCTGATGTATAAGGTGGGGTACAATCATAAACAAAGCCAATGTGGCAGAAACACTATATATATTTGTCCGAAGGCTTTCACGGCCGGAATCACTGGGGTGCTGTGTGGTTTCCGGGCTGTATGGCCGTGTTCTAGCAGCATTCTCTACTGATGTTTCGCCTGCCTCTGTGGCTGGCATCCTCAGAGGATCCTCTGAAGATGCCAGCCACAGATGCAGGCGAAACGTCAGGAGAGAATGCTGCTAGAACACGGCCATACAGCCCGGAAACCACACAGCAACCAAGAAACACTATACTTTGTCGGTTCAGTACAGCCTACTGGTAAGCAACCATATTGGGAGGAGTCATGTTTTACCTTATTCTCTTCCCAGTAAGGAAGACCTTCCACTTTTGACCTCCTTACCAGGATGGTGACAGACTTAACAGTTAGTCCTTAAATATTGTCTATGTCTTCTGGAGAAAATGAGCAGAAGCTCAACAATAGTAATTGGCTGGTGGGTTGGTTGGTTTCCACTTTGGCTGTGCTTATTTGCAATCAGTATCCCCACTTCATGGAATATTTCACTTTCCTTGTGCAATAGTATTCATTCAACACTGGATCTTCCTGTGTGGACCACTAGAAGAATCCAACAGATGAATTATTGCTGGTGTACATGCAATATCCAATATTGCCCGATGCAATGACAGGAATGGACTGCTCTCCTTCGGTATCATTTCAGCAGACTGTGTAAAAAATAGACAATTTTTTCAGGGCCTCAAAATTGTTATAAAAGAAAGTTTTCTTTTGTTAAAAAAACTTTTAGCTGGTTTAATGAAAGGATTGGGAAATCCAGGCTTTTTTGCCAGGGAACAGCCCTAACCACTTCTTCATTTCAGTTAGTAATATTGCTTTTTCTTAAAGCCTCTGTTTGGGATCATGACCTTCCATGACAATAGAGGTTTCTATTTTTAAAAGATGAGATCCTAGCAATAAAATGAAAGAAAAGAGAATCCACATTAAAAATAGTTTTGTTTAGGATTACAGGATTTATTTTAATGGATAGAATCACCCAACATATATAGATTGCCCCAAACTCAGCTTAAACATCTACCATATATGCTGGCATTATCACGACTACTTTTGAGCCCTGGGAAATCATCTGTAAAGTCTGGGGTCATCTTATACGCCCGGTATGTAGTCTTATATGGCGAGTATAACCCAAACTCTATATTTTAACTGGGAAAGTGGGGGGGGGGGAATTAGATCTTTATACGCAATTAGATCTTTCACAGCGGTATATCACGGGGTAAGTGAGATAAATGGGACATGAACCTGCTTTAACTTTGGCTGGATTGCTGCTTGCTACGTCTTCTTTTTTATTTACAATTGCAAGTAGTCATTATTTGCTCTTCTGAGGTGCTCCAGCCAATTCTTTAATTTTTTAGCATTTAAATTGTTAGCTCCATTTTAATCACAAAGTGATAATTCACCAGAATCTCCATTCTAAATATAAAAGCGAGAGAAATAGAAAATCTGATTCACACTGAATTCTGACAAGTATAAATGGCTTCTTTAGCTGTTGAGATGGCCTTCAAAGCAGCAAAAGCAAACAAATATAATCCACCAGTTAAATCTAAATTAAGATTGCATATCTCTAAAAAAAAACCCTGAATGTTTTGAGATGCTTAAAAGATAGTCCCAGATAACCTCACAATTCAAAAAGCTGCAAGTTGGTTCAAGAAAGAGATATATTTATTTATTTATTTATTATTTTCATTTGCTAGCATATCAGAATTGGAAGAGCCTTAAAACTGACCAAGGTTTTTTTTAAACTCCAGTCTCACTAAGGCGGTTTACTGCACGGGCCGACTTCACCGGTGTTGGCCCGATTAAAAACACCTTTTTTGGGGGGAAGCTTTACAGTTGCCCCCTGCAAATCGAGGCAGTGCCACTGTTCCCTCCAAAACAGTGTTCCCCCCAAACAAAATGAACAGCAGCAGTGTCCACCCGGTGTTGAGTGGAGAATATGGAGGAGAAGCCGATTTATGGCTGCAATCTTGATCCTCTTTGATCTGAGATTGCAAATGCCTTAGCAGACCAGTTAACAAAGGCAGCAGCAGCAGAAACCATTGCTTTCACCTCCTGCATGTGAGCTCCCAACGGCACCCTGGTGGAGCCACTGCGAATAACAGAAAGCTGGGCTAGGTGGACTCTGGGCCAGAGGTGGGATCCAGCAGGTTCTCACCAGTTCCCGAGAGTGGGTTACTAATTGATTTGTATGTATTGTGCGAGGGTTACTAAGTGGGTCCACTTTTTGCATCTCCACGCCCTGCGCCTCCCCGAGAGGTACACTGCCTTTGAACGTGAAAGGTTCCATATAGCAATTGCGACTAATAATGCAACTCCCTGAACTGGGTGAATCGCTTCCAGGTACTTGCTGCAATTCATTAATTCTCAGCCCTTCGTTACCTTTCCTCTCACCAGTCTCTGTCAAAAGAACCTGTGTGTTTTAAGCCATTGCTGTGTTCAGATTTGTGAGTTGGGGCATTTTCTATAATGTGATGATGATTTGAAATGACTGGGTACAAAAAAATTTTTTGAAGTTGTGGTGGGGTGGCTGCCTATGGGGGGGCATCCAACTCAGGTTTTGCCCAGGGCTCCAGGTTTGCCTAGGTACGCCTCTGCCCCCTTTGCTGAGGGAGGGCTGGTGAGGGAACCTGTTTATAAAAATTTTTTGGATCCTACCGCCGGACTCTGGTCTGATCCAGCTGGCATGTTCTTATGTTCTAATAGCACCGGGTGGACACTGCTGTTTTCTGGCGCACTGCTTTTTTAAACCTTACTTCTGTGTCCCTGCGCTGGCAGCAGGCGGGATGAGGGGACACCCCCCTGCCCTCTGACCCCGGGCCGTTGCACGGGCCATGGTAGAGTGTCCCCTTATCCTGATGGAGCTCTGCCAGGAGATGGAATTAAGTTTTTTTAAGTGGCGTGCCTCGATGCAGATGCACTGCCACAGGTGGCAACAGCCCTGAGGCCCGCTGCACACATGTGTCGCGAAGAGACGCTGGGGCTACCCTGGTGTCTTCTATGCCGGTGCTCCGCCACTCCCTGGGCCCATGTGGAATCCACCTAACTGAGGCCCCTACATGATCCATAGTTCCCAGATCTCACCCTGGGTCATTCCCACATATGTGGAATCTGGTTGAATCAAGGATAAGGGCATGAAGAGTGAAGGCAGCCTTTAATTTTTCCTACCCCGTGCTTCAAAGCACCCGGCATGCTGAATCATAACAGCAAGCAGTTCTCAAAATGTATGCCTGGATCCAGAAATGCGTTGCAACTTTCTCATGGATGGGTTTCCAGGCTGGGAGGAGGAAGGTGGGAAAAAAAGGTAGAAAACTAGTAGAGGAGGCTCTGGGATACTTGAGGGGTTTCCTCAAGTGCATAATGAGGGTTTTCCTCTGTGCATAATGTGTCGAATGGCCAAGAAATACAGCCTCTTGCCCAGTAATGCTCAAAGTGCGCCAAATATGAAGAAAAAAATAAAATGCATACTTGAGGGAGGAGGAGCACGTAGAGAGACATCACTTTGCGATCAGAGGTTCCCCAAAGCAGAGTAAGTTGAGAAGTCTGTCCTCGCTTCAAAAGCTTGAAAACTACTGTACACTATACTGGTATAAGCTGTGTTTCCCAAGGGGTTTTGATTACAGCTCTACCTTAACAGAGGGCCTGACTTGAGAACAGTATGAAACTGTGGGCGATTAATCTAAAGCTAATAAAAAAGGCTGGAATGGCAGCACAGGCCATTACACACAGCACGCCGGTAATTATCCACCACGACGCTTAACCGGATAAAAAGGGCATTTCAGCCGGCCAACACAAATCTAAGGGTTGGTGCTTTTAAAGAAACACCGCCCTTTTTGTCCTTTTTTAAATAATTTGTGAGGTGTGAAGTCGCGGCTGATTAACTTGCATCAGGAGGATAGAATCATAAGGATTGGAAGAGAGACCCCAAGGGCCATCAAGTCTAACCCCCTGCCATGCAGGAACACACAATCAAAGTGCTCCTGACATCACGAGCATCCAGCTTCTGTTTAAAAACCTCCAAAGAAGGAGACTCCACATAATCACCCAGGCGATAACTCTAAGTGATTGAGATGCACTCCCCTAATTCCATATAACTGATTGAAACAACAAATCAATGCTGCTTGGAGATATATGTAACCAGCCTGCTATATGTGACCACTGCCATCCTGTGCATTCTTGCCTTGATCCTTACTTTATGGCTTCACATGCTTTGTAGAAAACTAGGCTTCCCTTGGCACCTCTATCCCACGAGAAAAGAATTACATCCGTTATCTCATGCAGGGGCAGGAAGCCAAGCTGACTCTCTCACTATCTGCCACTGACAGCAGAGACGTCTAGGCTCCAAAGGCAGTCTTTCATGAATTCTTGGGAAATCGGGAGGGGGGCTTTCGGCGGGGAATAAAGGGGACTGGGAATGCCAGCTTCACCAGAACTGGCTCTTACTTGATATGGTGCTTTTGATGCCTCATCAATAAATGCTGCCGAGATCAAGAGTTTCAGGATTCTGCAGGACAAAGAAATGAAGCAATTGCTCCCCCCTCTTTTTTAATATCAAATTTAACATCAATCACATGGCAGATTATGTGAGTTTACTTCAGGAACCCAAGCATAGATGGAGGCTCACTAGGGCTGGATGTAACTCCTTCGCTTGCTCTATGCTACAAGGAAGGTTCGAGAAAAATGGAGCCTGCAAAAGGCGAGGAAATGTCCTCATTGTATCCTGGCGATTCAAACCATGGAACATATATTGCTCGACTGCCCCAATCACGAGGGATCTAGAGGACCAGACTTTTTGCTCTTTGTCCTGTAATCTTTACTGAATACTCTACTGTGGGGAAGATTACGTTTCTACCAAACAATTCCGCCTCCGAGGCTTTTAACTTTTTGTAGCTAGGTTCCTTATAGAAAACTTTAGAAATGATTACCTACGATGGTTCTCATGTATGGGATACTTGTTTGGACAATGTTAACATTATATGGATTCTATATGCCTAATAAAGGTTTAAATAAAAAAATAAATAAATGCTGCTGATTGATGCTTCAGGGTCTGTTTATTGGCTAAAGAATTTGAGACTGAGCGTTAACTGCCTTATCCCTTTAATTACAGCCCTCTGTTGTCGTTTTTTTAGCAGCAGATCATGCGTGTGGAATTTTAGCTATTAAAATATCATTTTGGCTACGCAATAATCTTAAGGAAGCTGACCTTCGAAAAGGCTCTTGGAGGAAAATGAAGATTAATTATTTCATTAAATTGAAATATTTGGCTGCCTTTCACAAAGGCCACGAGCCCCGTTTCAATATGTGTTGTGCATATGGAGCTCCTCAGATGGAAAGGATTATGAAGCTACTAAGAGTGTTACTGGGATGGAGCCTTGAGTTGCTTGCTTGAAAGTTTCAGCTTTAAGACCAGAATGGATTGTTTGGGCTGATGTTTTTTCTCGCTATGCACAGGAGTATACATTATATATGAGAGAGAGCTTTATGCTTGGAGATAGAATGCGCTTGTGATGGATTCTATCTACTTTTCCTCTAATGAATTACCTGCACTTGATTCAATTATCTTTCTCTCCACTGTTTCTTTTTTTTAAAAAAAACAACTCCAGTCATGTGTGTTATCAGAAGGAAGAGGTTAGAGAGCTATTCATTTAATATCCTGCCTACATAAACGAGAACTCCCCCCTCCTTACGTTTATGTTTCGAAGCTCAATTTAATACTCCAGGAGTTGCTGCCAATCAATAAACTTAAAAAAAAAAAAAAAAAATGACAACATAAAGCCATTTACTAAAGATACTAAACAAATGTGCTAGTGTTTCTTTTCCAATTGATGCCGCTAGATTATTTTTTTCATACATTTATATTAGTATAATTAATGAATGAGGGGGTAATTCCAGTAGCTTGCAATTCCATTCCACTAATTTAGATTATCTTCCCGGGCTTTACCTGGAATTAAATTGATATTTACAGTCCCAGGAGTGGATCCAAAGCAGTGTGAGCATGTCTCACTAGAGGAAGACAACACTGAATTGATTGAATTCGTTGAACAGTGTTATACTGGTATCAGAGGCGTACCTGGGCCATAGTGTGCCCGGTGCGCACTCTGTGTTTTCCGCCCCGCTCCCCTCCTTGGTGCACTGCCTCCCCGCCCCGCTCCGCTCCCCACACACTTACCTTAGTGAAGTGCAGGCTGGAGAATCGGCCCGTTCCCTTCAGACTGAAAACAGCCTGGTGGGAACTACCCTTGGGGATTGCAAGGTCTCCTGGGAAGTGTAGTTCCCACCAGGCCGTTTTCAGCCTGAAGGGAACAGGCCGATTCTCCAGCCTGCACTGTTTCACTAAAGTAAGTGTATGTGTGTGTGGGGGGGGGGGGGGTTGCCGCGGGCGCAGTGAATGATTTGCCGCCCCCCAGGTGCACGCCCGGTGCAACGCGCCTCCTGCCCCTGGTATTTCCGCTTCTGACTGGTATTACAGTATACAGCAATATGGGTATCTGGTACTTAGAATTCCCAGCTTTTGTTTTTTTTAAAGAAAAATCTTTAGGCCCTTCTGTGGTGGAGATATATTTTTTCCTCTATATATCTAACAAGGAAAGGGTCTAGAGATTTGCTTTTTTAAAACACAGGCAGCTCCATCCAATGGGCTGGGTACCCAGCTGTGGCACTGGGTACCCAGCTGTGGCCCCTTTGAGTCTCCCGCAGGAGAGAAAGGGGGGATATAAATCCAAACTCCTCCTCCTCCTCCTCCTCCTCCTCCTCCTCCTCCTCCTCCTCCTCCTCCTCCTCTTCTTCTTCTTCTTCTTCTTCTTCTTCTTCTTCTTCTTCTTCTTCTTCT
>NW_025949938.1:0-10678 GCF_021028975.2 Sphaerodactylus townsendi
CATCAGTTGCAAGATTTTGTGTTTACTTGTGTAAATTTAAGAATTTTGAAGAACAATGAGAAATAGGGTGAAGTGACTTTTTAAATAGACATTGAGAAACACCATTATAAGTTTTGATCATCTTGGCTATTGAAATACGCAGGAGTATTATTTTAATTGTATCTTGTATTACTTAAGAAGGTTCTAAGCTGGTCTTGAATCACTCATTTAAGGAAGAACACACCACCTACTGCATAGCTGAAAACATTTTCCACATTTGAAGAAATGGTAGTGTAACTCACTCAAACATACCTGCAAATATCAGCAGCTTTAAAGCCACTGTGCAAATTAATTTCAACAGTAAAGAACATAAGAACATAAGAACTAGCCTGCTGGATCAGACCAGAGTCCATCTAGTCCAGCACTCTGCTACTCACAGTGGCCCGCCTTTGGGAGCTCACATGCAGGAGGTGAAAGCAATGGCCTTCTGCTGCTGCTGCTCCTGAGCACCTGGTCTGCTAAGGCATTTGCAATCTGAGATCAAGGAGGATCAAGATTGGTAGCCATAGATCGACTTCTCCTCCATAAATCCCACTACAGACTAATTGCCAATATCTCCATAAATCTGTCCAAGCCCTTTTTAAAGCTATCCAGTTCATTACTAAATTATTTTAAAAAGTAGATAAAGGCCTGATTTCTAATTAGTTAGCAATATCAGTTCTAACCCATCTAACTTCTACAATTTAATTCACATTTATTTGGACGTATCGTGCTAATATAACTTGCCAGCATATTTCCGTCACAGGTTCTAATATATGGTATCTGACGGCTCCGAGACTTAAACCTGCATCTCCTTTGCATAAAGAAGAGTGTAAACACACAAAAACGTTAACAGCATTATGATTATTCAGATAATGCGTTTTGCTGACTTGGAAACAATCTGCAAGATTAGTAGCACCGGAAAGCCTCTACAGGGAATAGAATTACCATCGAATGGGGCGTCTCAGAGAGGTTTCCTTTACGGACGCCTCATCTCTGAGATATTGGCAATTAGTCTGTAGTGGGACAGCCAGCAACATGGGAGACCTGTCTGTATTTCTTAGGCTGTCAGGGAGTGCAATTATCAGTTTACTTGCCTTTACCATAGCTTTTACTGCCTGCCGTATATAAGCCGGGATGAACTTATTAGACTCGTTCCCCTTGAGAGAAAAGCATTTTCTGAGCTGTCCGTCAGCGTGGCCCTTAATTGAGCCAATGGTTAATTAACAATCAGGCAAACAAACACGGCTAATAGAGGTAACTTTGGTAAGTATCTGTAGCAGGGAAGAGTCTGAGCTGAGATCCCTTTGTCATCAGCTGTCCCGCTGGCCTGTGGCAACCCTAACCTCTCAGCCTCCATCCCTCCAGCCTCAAGCAAAAGCGTCCTCGGATCTAGCAACCAAGTGATGGTCCCCCTGCAGATACAAAAATGCACACAGTGAGAGTGAGGCATGACTTCAGGGTAGGGAAAAATCTGTTTTTGAAGGGAAAATTTTGAACGGGGGGGGATTGAGAAGTAACCCCTCCCTGCCATGTTGAGAGTCATGTCTGTGCATGTGTAACCCCCATGCTCAGAATGGGTTGACCCAGAAACGGGTGGAGACTCAAAGCACCAGAATGCTGCAGAGCTCATGTAGTTGGAGGAGACAAGGCTACCAGACTCGGACCTTGGTTGTATAAGCCCTTAACACCTTGTTCGATTTCGATTTCGAATACCTTTAATGGCATATAGATTGTTTAAGATTAGCTTAGCAAGATTAACACCTTGTTAAGGGCTTCTTTTTGTGGTCGTAATGGGTGAGAGTTCTCCTGGAAACCTTCATCATGTTGAATCCTGTTCACCAAGCCTTTGGAGTCTTCAGAAGCCAACCCACTTGCAGGAAGAATTGGACTTGGCAATATCAGAAGACTGTAAATATAAGGACTTGAAAATGCAACCTAAACAGGACCTCGAAATGTGATGTTAAATGTTGATGTTTGATGTTATATGTTAAAAAAGTAAATCATTTTGTTTTAAAAATTTGTTGTTGCAAGCTCATTTCAAGTTCTGCCCCACAGAACCCACAAGCTGAGGTTACACATGCATGTGCGAAATGGCAAACCACGCCTACCCCCACTGGGGTTTGCATTGTATTTTGGATTGGCTTAGTGGCAACCCAAAACAGCTCTCCCCAGGCAAGAGCAGCTGTAAACAAAGGACGTGAGGGGAGAGAAGCAGAGCCAGCTCGAGGGTGGGGGGAGGCCCGGCGTGGAGAGGAAGTGGAGCCAGATGCAGAGAGAGCAGGGACCGGGGAGGGAGGGATTTCGCCTCTCCTGAGAATTCTTGCAGCTCTGACACATCTCCAATAAAAACGGAGGGCGGGGGGATGTACACCAACCAACAGGCCCATTGATTGTTTAAAAGGGGCAGAGGAAGAAACTCCCGGTAGCTGGAGGGTATTGGTTTTTTTAAAAAAAATTAAAGAGAAAAAGAAAACCAAAATTAAACCCCCTCCTTTCTCTACTGCCCTCATGTGGCCGAAAGGCTGACAAGCCACGAGAAGGAACCTATTTAACATCCAGTTGTTTGTTTGTTTGTTTGTTTGTTTGTTTGTTTGTTTGTTTGTTTGTTTGTTTGTTTGTTTGTTTGTTTGTTTGTTTGTTTGTTTGTTTGTTTGTTTGTTTGTTTGTTTGTTTGTTTGTTTGTTTGTTTGTTTGTTTGTTTGTTTGTTTTAATATACCGCCCTATCCCCGGAGGGCTCAGGGCGGTGTACAATAAAACATCAACTAAAAACATACATTTAGTTTAAAACAACAGTCATCTTAAAACATCGCCCCACGGATCCCTTACAAAGCCCTCCTAATGAAAAATATGGGTCCTGATGGTATTGGGCCCATGGGGGGTAAGGAGGAGGGAGGCTAGGGCACCCTCAGCGGCTGGTCTCTCCAATGGCCCGGTGGAACAACTCAGTCTTACAGGCCCTGCGGAAATCGCCAAGGTCCCGCAGGGCCCGGACAGCTGGAGGGAGAGTGTTCCACCAGGCCGGTGCCAGAGCCGTAAAGGCCCTGGCTCGAGTGGAGGCCAGCCGCATCATTGAGGGGCCGGGGACCTCCAGTAAGTTGGCATCTGCTGAGCGCAGAGGTCGAGTTGGGACATATGGGGTGATGCGGTCCCGAAGGTACGAGGGTCCCAGGCTGCGCAAGGCCTTAAAGGTCAACACCCACACCTTGAAGATGATTTGGAATTCAACCGGGAGCCAATGGATTTTGCCTCTCCTGAGAATTCTTGAGTTTCCCTCAGTTGAAACCCACCAGTGAAGGGAATTGCATTAAGAGAGTCAACGTCCCAACCCAAATTTTCTCCTCCCTTGCAGGATCCTTGAAACTGTTACGCGCTCCACCCTCCCCAAATATCCAGGTGTTTCCCAACCCAGAGCTGGCAATGTTACAGCAGGGTAACGGGTTCAAAATATTTAAGCCAAAAAGCTTAAGCCAACAAAGGAATAAAATCTGTTAAATATTTTATTCACGCCAACAAACGGGCAAGCAGCATCAGGGGAACCACACAAGATGACAGCGTGTTCTTACTTTTATAGGTTACATCAGAATAGCAGTAAAAAGAATACACCCCAAAGTTCATCATCATCATCAAACAGTCATACAGAAAGGTGGAGATTTCCCTTTTCCCCCAAAACAATTGAACTTTCTAAGACCCTTATTGGAAGGTGGGAACACCTGACCTTTTGACGCAAGATGAACTAGGGCCTGTTTTTTTCCTATCTATTTTGCCCTTTGTTGTTCTTCTTCTCAGAAAGAGAGCCTAAACATCTTTATGTTTCTCTCTTCTGTCTCTAGGAGAAGGGCAAATTCAAGGTATCTGATTAGGAACTGTAAGGCCTTAAAACAGTTGAATCTGCACATTCTGTATAACTCTGGACAAAGGGCATTCTGCTGAACTATCAAGCTTGCCTAGTAACAGAAAGAGAATAGACTTTCAGGCCTGCATCTTTTCTTTGCTCAGCTGCATTATGGTTGCCAACTCCCCATTACAGAAAGAAAGTAATGGGGGGCAAGAAGAAAACCTTTGCATATAACAAAGTATATCTTTTATATGCCTTCTGCGCCTACAGAATCCCTAGGCATTATGGGAAGGTCTAGCGATCTAGCACTCCTATCAAGGAGAAGAAGCCAGCTCCAAAGCATCACGCAATACTTCTTTCTCGTTCGGGGCTGGTTTCCCTCCAACAGCAACACTGTAACAGAGACGGCCAAAAAACCTGGGAGTCCAGCGAGAATAAGGACACTGTACAGGGTGACCAAACCTCAAGGTAAGAACAAGGAGTGAACAGTGGAGATATACAAGCTGCAGAGCATATCCAAAGTGCTTTGGGTGATATTCACATGACCCAGGCAAATGGCTCCTGGGTCGTATGCCCCCTCCCCCCCGATATGCCACTGGGACATAATATATAAACTGACAGGAGAATGCTGTTTTCCAATAATAATTCTCATAAGGAGACTAGCGGGCCCAGCCACGCGTTGCTGTGGCAATTGTCCTTCTCATCACAGTCCGCAACGCACACAGATGTCCATACAGGTCCAATGATCCCCAGCATAGCCTTTTGGGGTGGTCAAATGGAATCCCTCTTTCCCTTCTCAATGCACATCGTTATATGGTGCTGTCTTGTTTTTTTAGTATAAGGTAACCCTTCCCATTCCACAACGGAACTGTCCAGAGTGCGAATCCCACTGTCCATGAGGCTGGTTGACACGCACAGTCCTGGCTTGGGTAAGGCAGAACTGGGGGGTGAGGTGCTCAGATCAAGGCCAGCTCCCTGGGTTCTTAAACGGCCACGTGCAAAAGAAGCGGAGCAGGTAGTGTAGGTTCGCCCCCACCCCGCGGATTTTCTTAGAAGAAAAAGGCAAACTCCAGCTTGCTTTTAGTAAAAGAGAGCTGTGGTGAATATGGGTGAGGAAGTGGGTAAGTGGTGGTTGGATGTGAGGGAGGGCAGAGTGAGGTGTGTGAGGATGAACTGGATGTGTATGAGAGTATGTGTGTTGTGTGGTAGCAGTGGGTGAGGCACAGAGAGTGAAAGTTATCTGCGTGTGAGGGGGGGAAACCCCACCTGGTGTCTCACATGGCAAAGTGTGTATGTGTTTCACTTCCACTCGTATTACCTAACAGTGTTACCTATGTACTGTTTTCACTGCTCATCTCTGGCCATCTGTGCGAACATTCTAAGCCCTCATACCAAGCCCTCAGGCCACAGACAGACAGGCTGCACGAACATTCTAAGGGTGACAGTTAAACACAGCCAGCTTCATGGCCTGGTGCGCCAGGAAAAAGACGTTTTACCTGGCTCAGGTATGGACTTTCAGTGATTTGAAGGTCCGATTACCTGCCCGCAACAGGGAGGGACGTCCTGTGAAAATTTGGGGGCAATCCATCCAGCAGCTTCTGAGGGAGACCATCAGGGACAAACACACTGTTAGATTTTTATATATATACTAGCGGGGCCGGGCCACGCGTTGCTGTGGCTTATTGTGGTGAAATGGGAAAGGAACAGTAGCAGCATATCAATTGCAGAGGCCAGCAGTATGTGCTCATGCAAACACACAGCCTGATACTGTGCGATGTCAGTGATGTGTGTGCCCGCATTCCTTGGGGGTGGGGGAATGGAAAGTCACCCCTCCCACACATCTAGGCTGGCTGGTCATGATCCTTTACCTGGGAGTAAGTTTGGTTGGTTGCAATGGGTGTCGCTTCTGAGGAAACCCTCTGAGGGGCGTGATGCAGCCATTCAAAGTATGTCACGGTTGCTGTACTGAGCTTACTCCTGAGTAATGCGTGCCTGGTTTTCTTAACTGTAACTGCAGTATTCAGGGAATCTAGGGTGCCTGGCCCTTCCCTCCCGTCCCTTGCATGTCGCTCCTCACTCTCTTCCCTCCCTCCCTCGCTTCCCTTCCCTTGCATGCCACCCCTTCCCCTCCCTCCCCTTGGCCTCTGCTAGGGTGGGTGGGTCATATCAAGATGCTGGGCCCCCTGCCTCCCCTCCCTTGCATGCCACCCCTCACTCTCTTCCCTCCCTCACTTCTCTTTTTTTGCATGCCACCCCTCCCCCTCCTTCCGTTCCCTTTTCCTCCGCTGGGGGGGTCATATCAAGATGCTGAGCCCCCTGCCTCCCCTCCCTCCGTCCCTTTCCTCTCCCTCCCTCTCTTCCCTTGCATGCCACCCAGTGGTGGGAGCCAAAAATTTTAGTTACAGGTTCCCATGGTGGTGGGATTCAAACTGTGGCGTAGCGCCAATGGGGCTGGGTGGGGCACGACAGGGGCATGACCGGGCATTCCAGGGGCGGGGCATTCCTGGGCGGGGCTGTGGCAAGGACACAGCCGCTGCGCCAGTCCTTGGGTGGGAAACGAATGCACGCAGGCGCAGGCTGCCACGCACGCCCATGCACTTCCTGCTAGACTGCTTCAAGTTCTGCACGCTACTGCTGAGAGGAGGGGCGTAACTAAGGCAAAAATCACGTGGCAAAATCACCAATTAGTAACCCCCTCTCTGCACACACAAATAATTAGTCACCTACTCTCGGCAACCTGTGAGAACCTGCTGGATCCCACCTTTGATGCCACCTCTCCCTCTCAGTGGCAGTGGCGTAGGAGGTTAAGAGCTCATGTATCTAATCTGGAGGAACCGGGTTTGATTCCCAGCTCTGCCGCCTGAGCTGTGAAGGCTTATCTGGGGAATTCAGATTAGCCTGTACACTCCCACACACGCCAGCTGGGTGACCTTAGGCTAGTCACAGCTTCTCAGAGCTCTCTCAGCCCCACCTACCTCACAGCGGCGCGCGCCTAGCGGCGGGCGCAATTTCTTTCTTTTTAAAAATTAATTAATTAATTAATTAATCAGGACATTTCTTGAGGGATAGTAGGTACAGATAGCTCAAAGGGGCACTGACTAAAAGTTTAATATCTAAATATCTAAACAAAAGCAGATATGAAGGCAGGAAGCCAGCAGGGGGATGGGGGCTTGCCAGTGTTTTGCACTGAGTGTCACATGTATGACTATCTGCCACTAGGCCAGAAGTCGTGGGTGTGCCCTCGCTGCAATGAGCTCCTGGCACTCAAGGAACGTGTCCGTTCTCTTGAAGCCAAGGTGGCAGACCTGGAGAAGCTGAGAGAGGCAGAGAGGGCAACAAACAAGGCTTTCAGGGACCTAGCAGCCGGGTCCCACTCCCAAGGTGACATCTCTTCAGATGTCATGGAGAATGAGAGTCTGGGTGACAGAGGGTGCCAGTCTGAGGTGGGGGAAGATGTTCCCTTAGATGGGACCCCTTCCTTAGCTGGTGGTCAGATATCCTCTCGCACTGAGGATACCCCTCGGGGAGGTGGGGGGCTCCTTGTAGTGGGTGATTCGATCATCAGGAATATAGAGAGTTGGGTTTGTGACAGGCGTGATGACCGCATGGTGACTTGCCTGCCTGGTGCGAAGGTTGCGGATGTCACGCTACGTCTAGATAGGCTGTTAGACAGTGCTGGGGTGGAGTCAGCAGTTGTGGTCCACATTGGTACCAATGACATTGGGAAATGTAGCCGGGAGGTTCTGGAAGCTAAATTTAGGCTGCTAGGAAAAAGGTTAAAATCCAGGACCCCCAAGGTGGCATTCTCTGAAATGCTACCTGTTCCACGCGCAGGGCGAGCTAGGCAAGCGGAGATACAGGGTCTCAATGCGTGGATGAGAAGGTGGTGCAAGGCAGAGGGTTTCAGATTTGTCAGGAACTGGGGAACCTTTTGGGATAAGGCAGGCCTGTACAAAAGGGACGGGCTTCATCTTAACCAAAGAGGAACCAGGCTGCTGGCGCTCAACATTAAAAAGGTGGCAGAACAGCTTTTAAACTGATCCCTGGGGGAAAGCCGACAGGAGCTGAGGTGACTTCGGTTCGGAATACAGAGTCCATGGGGATGCAGACAGAGAAGGAGGTTTTTTTAAATCAACCACATACAAGTGAGGAACATAGCAATGTGATAAGTGATAGTGTCTACAAAAGGCTAGAGGGCAAAACACATAAATCCCAGGTTAGGGACAGAGACAGAGTATACAAGTGTCTCTATGCTAATAGTAGAAGCATTCGACCTAAAATGGGGGAGCTGGAGTACAGAGTTTTGAAGGAGAACATTGATATAGTGGGCATCACAGAGACATGGTGGAATGAGGAGAACCAGTGGGATGCTGTTATCCCAGGTTACAGGCTCTACAGGAAGGATAGGACCAGGCGTATTGGGGGTGGGGTGGCCCTCTACATCAAAGAGAGCATAGTGTCACATAAAATAGACAATGCAGGGGGAGCTGATTCCTCTACAGAAGCACTGTGGATATCAATACCAGGGGTGAAGCATAGTTTAACATTAGGAATATATTATCGTCCCCCTGACCAAAGCGCACAAGAGGATTCTGAGATGGAAAAAGAAATTAGAGAGGCCAACAAAAGCAAAAATGTCGTGGTAATGGGCGATTTTAACTATCCCCATATAAACTGGAAAAATGCATGTTCAGGTCATAGTAAGGAGAGAACATTCCTGGATATGCTAAATGACTGTGGCTTAGAGCAGATGGTTGTAGAACCAACCAGGGGAGATGTGATCCTAGATCTAATTCTATGTGGGACCCAGGACCTGGTGCGGGAAGTCAGTGTTGTTGAGCCGATAGGGAACAGCGACCACAATGCTGTCAGATTCAGTATCTCTGCATGCGAACAAGTGACAACTACTAATGTAGTTACATTCGCCTTCAGAAAGGGAAATTTCTCAAAGATGAGGGGGATAGTGCGCAGGAAGCTGAAAGGGAAAATCAAGAGAGTCAAAAATGTCCAAGATGCTTGGAGGTTATTTAAAAACACAGTCTTAAAAGCTCAGCTAGAATGTGTTCCACAGGTTAGGAAAGGCAGCGCCCAGTCCAAAAGAAAGCCACCATGGTTAACAAGGGACGTTGAGGAAATTATTAGGGAAAAAAAGATGTCTTTTAGAAAATGGAAGTCCAACTTAACTGATAAAGAATACCAGAGAGAACACAAATGGTGGCAAAAGAGAAGCAAGTTAGCTGTAAGGGAGGCAAAAAAGGATTATGAGGAACGCATGGCTGTGAACATCAAAACCAGCAACAAACAGTTCTTCAAGTACATAAAAAGCAGGAAGCCAGCAAGGGAAGTGGTAGGCCCGTTAGATGACAAAGGAACAAAGGGTGTGCTAAAAGATGACAGGGAGATTGCAGAAAAGCTGAATGAATTCTTTGCATCTGTCTTCACCCAAGAGGAGGTGAGGAAAATTCCTGCACCTGAACCAAGCTTCTTAGGAGGCGAATCCGAGGAACTAACGAAGATAGTGGTAGACAAGGAAGAAGTTCTGGCAGCCATTGATAAACCCCCCCCCCACCCCCCCCCCCCCCCACCCCCCCCCCCCCCCACCCCCCCCCCCCCCCACCCCCCCCCCCCCCCACCCCCCCCCCCCCCCACCCCCCCCCACCCAAGAGTTCTTAAAGAGCTCAAGCATGACATTGCTGATCTTCTCACATTAATATGCAACTTATCCCTGAAATCAGGCTCCATCCCTGAAGACTGGAAGATGGCCAATGTCACACCAATCTTTAAGAAAGGATCTAGGGGGGACCCGGGAAATTACAGGCCAGTCAGTTTGACATCTGTTCCTGGTAAATTAGTAGAATCTGTCATTAAAGATAAAATTATAAAACATGTACAAAAGCAAGACCTGCTGAGAAAGAGTCAGCATGGCTTTTGCAGAGGCAAATCCTGTCTTACAAACTTACTAGAGTTCTTTGAGAATGTAAATAGGCATGTGGATAAGGGGGAACCAGTGGACATTGTCTACTTGGATTTCCAAAAGGCTTTGACAAAGTTCCTCACCAGAGACTATTGAGAAAACTCAGCAATGAAGGAATAAGAGGGGAAGTCCTCCTATGGATTAAAAACTGGTTGAGAAACAGGAAGCAAAGAGTGGGTGTAAATGGGAAATTCTCACAATGGAGAGATGTGGGGAGTGGTGTCCCCCAAGGATCCGTATTGGGACCAGTGCTCTTTAACCTATTCATAAATGACCTGGAAGTAGGGGTGGGTAGCGTGGTGGCCAAGTTTGCAGATGATACCAAATTATGTAGGGTGGTGAGAACCACAAAGGATTGCGAGGAGCTCCAAGCGGACCTTGATAAATTAGGTGAGTGGGCTAAGAAATGGCAAATGCAGTTCAATGTAGCAAAATCCAAAGTGATGCACATAGGGGCAAAAAATCCAAACTTCACATACACGCTACAGGGGTCAGTGCTATCAGTCACAGACCAGGAAAGGGATTTGGGCGTCTTAGTTGATAGTTCCATGGGAATGTCAACTCAATGTATGGCAGCTGTGAAAAAGGCAAACTCTATGCTGGGGATCATTAGGAAAGGAATTGATAATAAAACTGCAAAGATTGTCATGCCCTTATATAAAGCCGTGGTGCGACCACACGTGGAGTACTGTGTTCAGTTCTGGTCACCACATCTCAAAAAGGACATTGAAGAGATAGAAAAAGTGCAGAGAAGGGCAACGAGGATGATTGAGGGACTGGAGCACCTTCCTTATGAGTAAAGGCTGCAGCGTTTGGGACTCTTTAGTTTGGAGAGGAGACGTCTGAG
>NW_025949939.1:0-10668 GCF_021028975.2 Sphaerodactylus townsendi
GATCTAGTGGAAAAGGAATCCTCCAAATTCACAACAGTTCAAATGGTCCATTTTTTGTGGACCTTCTTGTGCTGGCTGGAGGGGAGTCAACTGCATGGAAGCCAATTCCTTCCCATCACTGAATTGGTCTGGAGAGGGAGATCTGTGGGCCCTCTTATCAGCCCTTGCAATCATTCTCTCATGTGTCCATAGCTGCACAGCTTTTTTTCAGTGTATTTGTGGCCTGTTGCCCACTTTTGCTGCTTTGTCCCATCCCCTACCCCCTGGCTCAACTGGAACCAGTTGTTAAATTATTTGAATCCCACCACTGATCTGAAGCTACGTGCTTGGATAAGAAAGGAGAATGGGCTGGAGGTGAAGAGGAGTCACAGGTCAGTTCCCCCAAACTGTTTGCAAGGGAGCATTATCAATGGCTTCTACAAAGAACATAAATACCAGCTGAAGGAGGAGGACCTGGAGACAAAAAAAAGTCAGCCTTGGCTAACCTCGATAATAGGGCTTTCAAAAAACCAGCCAGACTTATCTCTGGCTGCACCTTCCCAGACCACTTTGATACAATAAAAAAACAGTGGGTTTCTCCCATAAATAGTTCCTTTCTGGGGCTAATAGCCACAAAATACTGTACCCTAAATGAAGAAGCAATGGAAGATTTAAAAGAACCATTGACAGATGCATTAGTGGTGGACCTCCATTTGGCACAAATTCTTTCAAAAGGTGGGGAGAATGTTCTAAAAGACACCTTGGACCACAAGAATAGACAGGGGCTTAAGAAGGAGTATGAAGCCTTATCACTGACTTTTAGAGCCTTGTCAGTCTTCCAAATTTTTTAGAACTTCAGTTGTTTAGGCTGGTGACTTATTGCAGGATCAGAAAGTAGACTCGATGTCCCTCAGATGATTCCCATTGAAGATGCAAAGGGCATCTCGAATAATAATTGATGTATCACAAGGTGCAATGCAATTCTGCACTATAGCTCAGGCAGATATGGTGCTAGTAGGTAGGAATCTATGGTTAAAAAACTGGAAGGTTGATACACTAACCAAGGCCAGCCTCTTAACAAAACTGTTTGTGGGCAGGCATCTGTTCAGATATTTTACTCTGGATTGAGTACAAGATGAAACAAACAGGACAAAAATGATACCCTCTTCATCAAACCTGGCTTCAAAAGACAGACCACAAGATTAAGAGTTATGGATACTTTAATTCATTTTTTCTTTCCTTCAAGCAGAAGTATCAGAGGGGATTCAGAACCAGAGGGCCCTCCAGATATAGAGCCAGAAATCAGGAACATCAATTCACCAACAGCAAGCAAGACAGGAGTTCCAGCTTTACAAAGGAGCTCAGCAGGGCTGCTGGGGGGACTGCAACCCATGGTGGTAGTGCTGGGGTCTCCCAAGTGGTCCTGCCCCCCAAGAAGAACCCAGGGGAGGGAGAAATGAGGCCCCTCAAGCTTGATCAACCCCTGACCCCCCATCCAAAGGGGGCGGACTGAGGTTAGGATTGCACGGAAAATCTGTGCTCCTGCAACTCCCTCCCATTTCCCGCCCTTCGCCACTCACCTGTTCAAGAGGATCCACCAGTGGTGCTCCACCCCCAGCCTGTGCCAGCATCACTGGCATCAGCCAACCAGGCAGCTGGGGCAGGGAAGCTGGAAGTGGCTTGGGATAGCTGTCTTGGTCTGTGCCTCTATAGGAATAGGGACTCTTTTCCATTAACCCTTAGAGCGTCTCTCTGAAGGAGGCTGAGAGGACCCAAGCCACGCGGAGCCGCAGTGCAAGGATGAAAGAGCCGCATGCGGCTCCGGAGCTGCAGGTTGCAGACCTCTGATCTATGGGATATCACAGTCATAGAACCTGTGCCTGCAGTGTAAGAATGTCTGGGTTCACTTCTGGTTAGATATGGCTTCTGTTGGACATCTCTAAAGGCAGCTCAGAGAATTGAAGACTATATCATGTAAATTCAAAAACTGCAAGGGATGAAAAAACTGCCCAGAGACCTAATAATAAATTGTGTGAGGAAGAGCCTAAGAGATGCAATCCTAAAATACAACTCTGCCTCAAAACTACAATGGAATGAGTAAATTTGATCATCTTGAAAGAGATTCCCATCTTGATATGAAGAAAGTGAAAAGACTACACCATGCTAGCTGATACCTTGAGATTGAATGGCATCACCTTCTGCTGGAACATCCAGGAAGGTCTTTCTTTCGAACTGAACTAAAAAAAACCCTATAACATCAACTCCATTCCCAAAGCTCAAGGTTTCCTGGCCAGAAACAAAAAGAACCTGAAATCCCTTGACAACTAGGTGGTAAGATGAATTGTAGAATTCTGTCATGGAATGTGAATGGTTTAAACAATCAAATTAAGAGAAAAAACATCTTATGTCAGCTCAAAAAACAGGGATATAGTACAATTGGACTTCAGGAAACATATATAAAAAGAAGATGAAAAATTTCTGCATAATGCAAAACTGGGGTCTCTATTCCATGTAGGTCTCCAGGGAAAAAAGAAAAGGGGGATAGCTTTATATATTCAAGATGTACTACAACCAAAATTAATTTACACAGACATAGAGACAAGATTTATAATAGTGGAAATAAATTGGAATAATGATAAGATTCTAGTGATAAGTATATGCCACAAATAACAACAAAGCTCAATTTTATCAAATGCTGTAAGATTATCTAATTAAATTTAATCCTCAAAATTGGATAATTTTAGGAGACGTGAATGGAGTAGTTTACTCCAGTAGAGATAAAAGAACAACTAAGCAAATGAAGAAAGACCTGACAGGAGACAACAAATTGCCCAAATCCTTCTTTAAAATAATAAACGATCTGAACTTGATTCATGTTTGGAGGGAAAAGTCAGGAAATTCCTTGTAATTTACCTTTTTTCAGCAAGACACTCCATTCACTCCAGAATTGACATGATCTGGGCACCCAGATCTTTAAGTACTTTGACCCATAAAATAGTAATTAAAAACCAAACTATATCAGACCACAGCCCATTACAATGGGAATTGGGACAATTTAAAAGGAATACAAACTGGAATATAAAAGACTGGGTGCTCAGAAATACGGTCAAGATGGAGGAAATTAAGAGAGAACTACAACAGTTTTGGGAAATAAATGTTAAAACAGTTCATGACAATGGAATAACTTGGGACACACATAAGGGTGTGATGAGGGGTTGTTTGTTAAGCACAGAAATCAAGAAAAAAAGAAAAAAGAGAAAAAATTCCAGCCCAAACTTGCCAGGAGGTGCATATAGATAATAAAAAGCATTGGGGAGAGGATCGCCCCCTGCAGCATGGGCTGATATTGGGAGTTCTCTCCCTCAATGTCACCTGCTGTCCCCAGTCTCAGAGGAAAGAGGTCAGCCAACCGAAGGCTGACTGCCGAACCCCGATATCAGCAAGGCGGTGGACCAAAAGATCATGATCTTCCACATCGAACGCTGTGGTGAGGTCTAACAACACCAGCAGCGCTGAGCTGCCTCTATCCAAGTGGAGCCGGAGTTCATCCACAACAGGTACGAGTACCATCTCAGTCCATGGCCGGTGTGGAAACTGGAGTGGAAGGGATCCAATGTGTTTGTTTCATCCATGAACCTCTGGAGCTAATCCACCAACACTCGCTCAATTACCTTTCCCAGAAATGATAGATTCGAAACTGGGCGGTAATTGGCCAGATCCAAAGGATCTAACTGCCGTCTTTTCAGGAGCGGTCAGACCACTGCCTCTTTAAGCTGACCTGGAAAAACCCCTTGTTCAAGGGAGCTATTTATAATTTTCAACAGGTGGCTCCACAGGTCCTCCCTGCCAGCTTTCACCAACCAGGAAGGGCATGGATCAAAAGGACAAGTGGTAGATCATACAGCTACCAGTGTCCTGTCCACATCCACCAGGTCTAGCAGACTGAAGTGGTCCAACTGAGTACCCGAAGATGGCCCAGAGGACTCTAGTTTACATATTGTATCAATCGTGGCAGGCAGGGCTTGGCAGAGGGTCAAGACTTTGTCTCAGAAGTAGCTCACAAATGCCTCACAGACTAGAGCTAATTCCCTAGATTTGGAACCCATAGCTGAGGTCATAAGCGATTGAATTATACTAAACAATTGTGCCAGGGCAAGCTAGCTACTGCGATAGAGGAAGTAAAATAAAACCTCTTTGGATCCTTCACAGCACCCTCGTAGGATCTCAAAAACATCTGATACGAGTGTCTTGACCCCTCATCAAGTGTCTTTTGCCACACTCGCTCTAGCCATCTCAACTCCCACTTCATCCGTCGCAGCTCCTCGGTATGCCAAGGAGCCAATCTGGCGCGGGTTCAGAGAGGGTGCCTTGGAGTGACAGCCTCGATGGCTTCAGAGAGCCTGGTATCCCAGCTCTCTACCAGCTCATCAAGGGATGGAGTCTCCTGCAGAGGATCCTGGAACTGCTCCGGGTCCTTTAGTCTCTGTGAAACTCAGGCCAAAATAGTATCAGGCCAAAATATGCTCATTGCTTAGACAGGGGGAGCAGCAGCATCTATCCAAGCCTTTAAGATGTAGTGGTGAGACCATGGTACTCTATCAACAGAGGATAAGCCCACATTCACACCTGCCACAAAGGTCAGGTCCAGAGTGTGGCCACAATGATGTGTGGGGCTCCCGATGTTCACCAGTGTAAGGAATTCCATAGAAGCAGAAATAAAAGGCTTTTTGGTGTAAAAGACCGTTTATTCAGACATCCTAGAAAGCTCACGTACACGACGTGGCAGGAATAAAGTCTCCCGCCAGAAGCACAGGTTATAACTCTGTCCATCCCATCCCCCCTCCCGGATTCCCATGGGAACGGAGTTCTCATCTCTCTCGCAGAGATAAGGTCTCCGCCAGAGTCTCTGCCGCAGATGCTGGCCCATCGCCCGGGTTATGGAATGCAGTCAAGGCCAGGCGGCTGTCCCGATCATCAACACCATTGAATCCTTTACACTCTGCCTCCCTTAAGAAAGACTTCTCCCCCCCAGGTTTGTGCGGAAAGGTGCGATGGAAAGCAGAAATGAGGGCAGGGGCGTCAATATTTTCGGAATAAACCCATTGATTATACCCAGAGGAATATCCCACCCAAGAGACTAAATATTGCAAGCGTTTGCGATTAAAACGAGAGTCCAGGATGGCGTCAATTTCGTAATGCTTGTGGCCATCAATTATAATCGGCGGGGGTCTCTCCGGCGGGTCGTGCCAGGCATCGGAAACGGGAGCCTCCTTGAGCAAACTGGAATGGAAGACAGGATGGATATTACTTAGAGAATTAGGCAAGTCCAATCGGGCAGTGACATCATTAATCACTTTAGTAATCTTAAAAGGTCCCACGAATCTTTTGCCCAGTTTTGAAAATTTATGCACGTCTCTGAGATTTTTGGTAGACAAATACACCCAGGCGCCCACACGTAAAGGGAAATCCGAGCGGTGCTTATCCGCTTGAAAATTTTGGGAGTCTTTAGCCTGCTGTAAGGCGGTCTGGACCGTTTTCCACCCCTCGGCCAGAGATGAAATCCACTGTTGGAACTCCGGAGGATTCAACGCTTCCGCAGGTAGTTGCGGCAACGGAGGGAAGGATCGACCAGACACAATTTCGAAGGGGGTTTTTTTTGTACTGCTATGAACCGCATTATTATAGGCGTATTCTGCAAACGGAATTAACTCGCACCAGTTGTCTTGGTGATAGTTGGTGTAACAACGTAAATACTGCTCCAGGGTTCTGTTCGTTCTCTCCGACTCACCATCACTTTGAACGTGGTAGGGGGCGGCAATTGCCGGGGCGGCCCCCAACAAGCCCAGAAAAGCTTTCCAGAACTTTGAAATGAATTGGGGCCCGCGGTCGGAGACCACCTTAACGGGGGCGGAGTGTAGACGATAAATATGCTGAATGAACAGACGCGCTAACTTAGGAGCGGAGGGGATGGAAGCACATGGGATGAAATGGGCTTGTTTAGAAAATAAGTCCACCACCACCCACAAGACCGTGTTGCCTTGACTTTCTGGCAAATCCGTAATAAAATCCATGGAGATGACTTCCCAGGGGCGGGAGGCCACCGGGAGAGGCTTCAACAGACCATGGGGTTTTCCCGGAACGGATTTGGCTTCCGCACAAACAGAGCAACCTTTGATATATGTCTCAATGTCCTTGCGCATCACGCGCCACCAAAATTGACGGCGGGCCAAATGCAGAGTTTTAAGGAAGCCAAAATGTCCAGCCGAGCGGGCATCATGACAGGCCTCGAGAACCTGCTTACGGAGGGGGGGAGGCACGTACCAACAATCCCCCCGCTGCCAAACACCATTCTCCAGGCGCAATTGGGAGTCACCTTCCTCCGCTGGTGGCTCACGCAGCCCCGCCTCCTCGAGTTCTCGTAGGAAAGGAGAGACCAGGCTGGGAATGGGTGGAGAAGGAGGAGTGGACGTCTGAGATCAAGTGACAGCCAGCCCCAATTGGGAGGGGGAGAGAACAGTGCGCGGGGAGGGGGAGGGGGAGAGAACAGTCCCCCCCTCCCCGGGCAGGCGCGAGAGCGCATCAGCCAGTTTATTGTTTTTTCCGGGGGAAAAATGGACAGTGAAAGAGAAACGAGAAAAGAAATCGGCCCAACGGAGTTGTTTTGCGGACATCTTGAGGGGGGTGGAAAGGGCGGCCAAGTTCTTGTGATCCGACCAAACTTGAAAGGGGTGTTTAGCCCCCTCCAGCCAGTGGCGCCAAGTGGAAAGTGCTACTTTGATGGCCGCAGTCTCTTTATCCCCTACAGTCCAGTTGAGCTCAGCACCGGAGAATTTCTTTGATAAATAAGGACACGGAACCAACCTATCATCTTTATTTCTCTGCAACAGGGCTGCACCAAGCGCTTTGTCCGAGGCATCCACGTGAACCACAAACGGAAGATCTGGGTCAGGGTGTTTTAGGATAGGTTCGGTAGTAAAAGCTGATTTTAAAAGTTGAAAGGCTGTCTGACATTCTTTAGACCAGGAAAGGGGGGCCCCGGGCTTGGCAGCCTGTGGATCTTTACCCTTAGTGCGTAAGAGGTCTGTGAGTGGGAGAGTCAGTTCAGCGAATTGGGGTATAAAGTCACGATAGAAATTAGCAAACCCTAGGAAAGATTGGAGTTCCTTCCGATTGGTAGGGGCAGGCCATTGGAGGACTGCTTCAATCTTAGCAGGATCCATTTTTAGCCCCTCGGAAGAGATCCGGTAACCCAAATAGTCGATAGAGGTTTGGTGGAAACAACATTTAGAAAGTTTGGCAAAGAGGGAGTTGTTGAGCAAGCGTTTTAATACTTCCCGAACCAAGGCTTCATGCTCTTCCATGGTTTGTGAATAAATTAAAACATCATCTAAGTATACCACTACTCCCTTGTATAATAAATCATATAGAACTTCGTTGATAAGGGCCATAAAAGCTCCGGCGGCCCCACTTAACCCGAATGGCATTATTAAGTATTCATACTGTCCAAATTTTGTGTTAAATGCAGTCAAATGTTCATAGCCTTCCGCAATCCTGACCCTGTAGTAAGCTTCTCTTAAGTCCAACTTAGTAAAAACGCGTCCCTTGCCCAATGCATCCAAAAGGTCCTTGATTAATGGCAAAGGGTATTTATTGGACAGGGAAACCGCATTGAGTCCTCGGTAATCCGTGCAGAGCCTTAAAGACCCGTCCTTTTTTTTAACAAATAATACAGGAGCAGCATGTGTGTGTTTGGTAGCTCGTCGTATGAACCCACGAGCAAGGTTCTTGTCTAAGAAGGCACGAAGTTCCTTCTCCTCATTGGGACTCATGCGGTAGATTCTACCCTTGGGCAGTTGAGCCCCTGGCTGTAATACGATTTTGCAGTCAGTGTCTCTATGGGGTGGCAATTGATCGCATTCTTGCTCCTGAAATACCCTGGCTAAATCTTGGTAAGCCGGTGGAATGCCGGTAGATTCGGGAGCAATTGGAGCGTGCACCGCTGACGAAGCCAGGGGGGGGTATGTCATTAGGAGGTGAGTTTTCCCCCCAATTCATGTGTTCTCCACAGGGAGGGTCAGTGAATTCTAAGATCCGTTCTTTCCAAATGAATTTTGGTTCATGCAACAACAACCATGGCATGCCCAGGACTATGGAGTGTTTGGCCACCGGCGCCAGAATAAAACTAATTTTCTCCCAATGGTCAGCGCAGCGGAGGAGGACCGGTTGCGTTTTGAACTGGGCCGGTCCTTCGGCCCCGAGAGGGCTGCCGTCCATTTGGGTGAACGGTATGGGCTTAGCCAGGGGGACTCGGTCTAGTCCAAATTTTTCCGCCACCTGGGGCCACATTAAACAATGGGAGCACCCAGAATCTACAAGGGCTGAGGCTATAATACGAGTGTGCTTAGCGGGGTTGGCCAGAAACGCTTGAATCGTAATGGGAGCGCTGCCTTCACTCACCGCATCTGGAGTCGAACCCATATCCATGGGGGCTGAAGAGAGGCAAACAGCTGCTTCCCCCTCTTCTGGGTCGCCTTCGGTTACCGCCTTAGACGAGCCCGTTGGGGGCGGCCCGGATTTGCGTGGTGGCTTGGCAGATGGGGTGCGCGCGGCCGGAGCGGTTGGCTTTTGTTTTTTCGGGCAGTTGGCAGCTAGATGACCCGGTCCTCCGCAGTAAAGACACAATCCCAGACGGCGACGACGCTCGGAGGTGGTTTCGGTAGAGGCTGCTGGGCTTGGCTTGCGAGTCGCAGCGGTGGTCGTAGCGGCGGGTTTTGGGCATGGGCGGCCCCTGGCACGAGCGTAATCCAAACGAGACGCCACTTGAGATCCTAATTCGATCCAATCAGCAATAGTGCGGGGGATCCGAATAAGGAACACCGTTTCACGCAGTTTGCCGTCGACGGCATCTGAGAAGTATTCACATTTCATGCGCTCAGGCCACTCAGGAGGGAGTCGAGCAGCCGCCGCACGAAATTCACGGGCAAATTCGGCAAAGGAGCGGTTGCCTTGCTGAATAGATTTGATGGTGCGGATGGCTTCATTTTCAGCACCCGGATCTTGGAAGCGAGCCCTTAAGGCTTGGAGGAACGCAGGCACCGTGCGAGTATCCTCCCCTTGCAGATCAAAAAGAGTCACGAACCAGTCGGCTGCCGCTCCATCTAAGACGGAACCGATGTCCCGTATTTTTTCGCGTTCAGACCGGTACAAATCGTCATAGTCCTCCATGTGGGCATCGAGTTGTAGGATGAAGTAGGGGAGTTTGGAAGCGGTCCCATCGAAACGGGCAGGTATTGGAGGTCTGTAATATCCTCTCTCCACGGCCCTTGGCGCCTACTGGGGCGGCGGTTGCGCAGGTTGAGGCAGAGGCGCAGGGAGGGCCGGAATCGGTGGAGGTGGGGGCACCAACGCCGGCGCCGCTGGCGTTCTGGTGGGAGCAGGTCTTTGGAAGGTGGCAGATACACGAGTAGCAGGTCCCAGCAGCGTCGCCCCTCTGGCGTTGGCTGTGCCAGTGACAGCGTAGACTCCAACTTGGGGCATCTTGTCCTGCTGCTTCTTCAGCTCCTTTTCCAAGGTGGCTAAGTCTCTTTCCTTGCGAGTCAAGGCATCCTGGTGCGCATGCAAAGCTGCTTTCTCTCGTTCCAGTTTGGCCAGTTCGTCTCGTTGAATAGCTGCAGTTAGTTCACTTTGCGTACGCATGGCCTTAACGCTTTCGCGTTGACGCTCTAAGTCCAGTTTGGAGTGTTCCAGGACCTTATCATGGACTGATAGATTCTGCATATATTGCCGTTGCAGCGCGTCTTTGGTACGGTCCAATTCGAGTTGGATTTCTTTGCGCTGCAGTTCCCGGTCTTTTTGCAGGTTTTCACGCTCTTGCTGCAGCTGCTCCCGTTCCTCTTCCCATAGCTGGCGTTCACGGGCCCATGCTTCCTGGGCATCTCGCAGTCGGCCCACTTCCTCATCCCATCTCTCTTTTGACGGGAGGGGGAATAGATCCGGATGGGAAGGCAGGCTTTCTTCGGATTCCTCTTCATCAGAATGCAGCACCTCGTGTCCACCGGCGGCTCCACGGGGCGCCTCAGGTGCAGCTGCTGATCCGGGATCTGGGGGGTCCGATCGGAAGCTGGTACGGATACCCCTCCCAATCCCCGATATAGTCCCGGTTTCAACGGTGGTCTTAGGACGGGCCCCAGTGCTATGCCACGGTGGATTCTTGGGAGCATCACCAAAATACGAGTCCAGGAATCGTTCAATGGACTCCTGTGTTGCCGCATGAAAGGTGGTCAGGCCCGTCTCCTCCGTGACAGGTTGCATCTGAGGTTTGTAATCCACACGGAAACAGGCAGATATCCGATCCACAGGCGCTCGATCCATAGACAGCGCCCCAAACGACTCATGCAAGTCCACATGATCGTCTCCTCGTCCCTCGTCCCAACGGAGTAAGGGAAGACTCGTGTTGATACGAGGACGGGAAAGAGTTACCAGTGAGACCCGTTCTCCCGCCGGTTCCTCCAAATCCATAAGGGAAAGCTCGGAGCCCTCTTTGGGGGCTACCGCACCTTCCACAGATTCAGGAATATTCAACCTCTCCATGCCGAGACACCAGAGGTCCGCTGCACTGGGAAGATAGATGAACTAAGATTCCTGCCACAATGTAAGGAATTCCATAGAAGCAGAAATAAAAGGCTTTTT
>NW_025949940.1:0-10668 GCF_021028975.2 Sphaerodactylus townsendi
CCCCCCCGTCCAGCCACAGAACTGGCCCCGCGGGCCGAGCGAGGCCTCCACGCGGCGCCCGTTCGCCGGCCAAGATGGCGCCCGGCCGGCCTCCCTCCGCTCTTCGGCACCTCCCCGGGTGGTAACGGCGGCCGCCGCCTTCGCCCCCTCTTCGGCCGGCCGCCCCCCGGCTCCCCCCGCCCGCAGGCCCAGCGGCGCCCCCTCCGGTCTCACCATGATGGCGGCGGAGGCGACGAGCGGAGGAGCCCCTCACGCTTCCTTCACCCTCCGCCTCGGCCCAGCCGGAAAAGGAAGGACGCGGCACCGCCTCCTCGCTTCGCAGCGTCGCCTGCCGCCGGGGAACGCTCCGCCTCCTCTCCCCGCGCCCCGAAGGGCCTCCCGCCGAGTCCCCTGACCGCTGGATGTTTCCTCCCCTGCCTCTTCTGAGGGCAACCCGGAGTCCATCCGGGCTCTCCGCGTCGGGCCGCCTCGGAAAAGCCAGGGATTACTTTCATTCCCGGCCTTCTCACTTCAGCGGATGGATTCCGACGGAGGGAGAAAAAAGTCCTGGCGCGGTTTTTGGGTCGTCGCCGTGGAGGGACTGCCTCAGCTGCGCATGCGCGGTTGGGCGGCGGTGAGGGGCTGAGGGAGCAGCGATGGGGGTCTGCCGGCGGGAGAGGGAATCTGTCCGCCGGTTCTGTGACTTCCTCCGGCAGTAAGTATCCCTTCCTTCTTCTTCGCAAAGTGTCTGTTTAAATAATTCCCCCTCCCAGCAGGTTCTAGAGAACGTGCACGTTTTTTCGGGCTCTGCGTTGTTTTCCGCACAACCCTGCGAGGTAGACCACCTGGAGTGACATCACATTAGAATGCCCCCAAAGAGCTGCCCGGGGAGCTCTAGCGTTATGGGTTTTTTAATTTTTTGGTTAAATGTGAAGAATAAAGTGCAGAGTTTTTCCGTGTCAACTGATGTTAGGCTCGGGAAGGAGTGGATAAGAGTGGCTGGGAGACCTAGGTTCGAATCCAGACTCGACTGTGGAAGCTCACTGTGGACCACCTGTCCTACCTGGCAGAGTTGTTGTGAGGATAGTGGGGAAGGGAAGACTATTGTAGGCTGCTGTGATAGGAGCGAAGCAAATAAATAGGCTATGTTGTATGTTGGATGATTATTTTAATGTGGTGTAAAACTTTCCAAGCCTGTCTAAGTGGGGAGGGAGGGAGGGGTGTCTAAACATGAAATAATAATAATTGAACATCTTCAAATTGGCAAAATCAACATCTGTCAGATTCAAAAGACAGACCTACTGGGATCTGCACAAATCCAATTGGCCATGCTGGCAGGGGCTGATGGGAATTGTAGTTCATGAACACCTGACGTCCTAAACCCCTGGGTGAGGCTCACATTGTAATGGAAGGTCTTGTAATGAAACAACCAGCTAACGAACTGGCAGCTGTGATATTAAACAAATAATAACAACAATATTGAAAAAGAACATGAGAAGGTCTCTAGATACCACAATTTGAAAATCGAGCTTCAGCATCTATGCCACAAACCATCTGAGGTCATCCCAGTGGTTATCGGCACCCTGGGTGCCATCCCATAAACAATAGTGGTAACATTTGGGGAGGCCAGCCGCTGATGGTGTGCGCCCCTCCTGTCCCTCCCTTTAACATCTTGGGAATTGTGACATCTATGCCGCCCCCTCTCTGGGAGGGGTTTTTACTGATAGTTTAACGTTGGATGCCAAATGATTCATACAGAACGCTGTAATTTTATATATTTAATGATGTTTAATGATATTTTAATTTTATTGTTATATTGTTTTGCAATATTTGTTGTTCACCGCCCAGAGCCTTAGGGGATGGGGCGGTTTATAAATACAATAATAAACAAACAAACAAACATACAACATCCAGTCATGGCACCTTAAAGAATGAAATCCAGCAAGGGATGGATTCCATGTTATCCTTCAGTCACCTTGGGAGGTTGGTTAGGTGGATTTTGTGCTACTGGTGCAAGGTCTTCCAGCAGTGACCATCCACTGCAGAGTGGGGATTTGAGTTTGGATCTCCCGGATCCTAGTCGTGTACTCTAACCACCACACTACACCAGCGGTTAGCTGTATTGAGATTTCTTCCCCATCCACCCACTTGAAATTCAACAAAGCCTTAATAAATCTCTTGAACCAAGAGAGCCCAGAAGGCTGGCTTCCAAAATCAAAATTTAAAACCAGTTTAGAACGGCTTTAATGTAATGCAGAAATAAAAGCAGCTTCAGCTGCTTGGAGATTGGAATTGAGAGGTGCAAGGTGGTTCCATAATGGTGGGCCAGCCACTGAAGAGGTCCGATGCTGGTCTTTATTATTCCTGCTTCTAGCTTTTGAATTAACAATCCTATCCTGGGCTCAGTTAACACCCTTCAAGCCCATTGATTACATCAGAGGTGTAAGTCTGCTTCAGAAGGCACTGTTAATTTAATTTAGCCGTCATCGTCAGTTCATATGATCTACCTATTCCACTTGAGTGCAAAGGTGGAGTAGGGATGTTTTCAGCAAGCTAATCCCCGTGATGGTTGTAGCTCTATCCCTGTCCCCAAAATTTGTCCAGAAATAGTTGTGATCAGGTTGTAAATATTTCTGTTGGGATGTTTAGGGGGAAAATGGAATGAGTGATAATAAATGGTTTGCTATGTTTCAGAGTGTACGAAGAAGGAAAGAAAAATATCAGCAAAAGATCACTTACCTTTGAGGTATAATTTTTCCAAACAAAAAGTTTGTTTTATAAAAATCATGTCATTTGGGGGAAAAGATTAGTTCCCTTGTCTGTAATTGTTTTTCTGGATTTCTTAGTGCATATTTTAAAATGAAAAAGAGAAGAAAATTGTTGTAAATTTCATCAGTGGATTTTAAAAAGTGCAGTTCTTCGAGGTTCCAGAAATAATTATCCGATCAATTGGAAGTTAGCTAAAAAAAGTTTCACTTTTCACTCTGAGATTTACAGCTGTGAACTACGGCCCCCAGTTATTGAAATGAGCTGGGAAATGGATACTGGTAAAGAAGATTTTGTTTCTCAAAGGGCATATCTGAATGTTGAATGCTGGATATTTCAAGCTGTTTGATACAGCCTTTGTGGCTATTTCCCTTAAAGATACTATCTTTTGTTGGTAAAGAACTGCACAAATTGTATAAGTCGCCATGAGCCCATGAGGGGAAGAGCGGGGTATAAATAATAATATTTGGGTGGGTAGCCATGTTCGTCTGAAGTGCAGGAAAAAGTTTGAATCCAGTGGCACCTTTACGTCTAATCAAGTTTTACTCTTGGTATAAGGCAGTGTTGGTGAACCTATGGCACGGGTGCCAGAGGTGGCACTCAGAGCCCTCTCTGTGGGCACGCACAGAGTTTGTCATGTGGGGAGGAAATCACCCCCTCTCCCACACACACATCTAGCCTGGGCTGCTGGGCTCTATTATTAGCATTAAACCTAAGACCCAGTTTTGGGGAAGCAGTGCAGGTAACCCTGTTAAGCACTGTTAAACCCAATTGATTTTCATGCTAAGAACTAAAGCACGATCCTTTACCTGGGAGTAAGCTCGGTTGCTGGCAACCCTCCTAGCGTCATGAATCACCCATTGGAAGAGTTGCATGGTTGCTTCAAAGCAAAGCCAACTACTACCACCAAGCTTACTCCCAAGTAAAACACGCCTCAGAGCCAACCGTTTTTTCTAAACTAAAACCTCAGTATTCAGGTTAAATTGCCGTGTTGGCACTTTGCAATAAATAAGTGGATTTTGGGTTGCAGTTTGGGCACTCAGTCTCAAAAAGGTTCGCCATCACTGGTATAAGGTTTCGTGTGCCTGCGCATGAGAGCTTATGTCAAAAATAAGACGTTGCTGGTCTTAAAGGGACTTAACCTTTTTTCTGTATAAACACCCTACATGCACGTTCTCTTGATGCTGGAGCCTGTTTTAAAGTAGATCACTCAGTTTGGAGGAATGCACATGCAGCACAGCACCCAGGGCAAGCGCTGCCCAGTGTTGAGTTGTGCATCTGGCACGCAAACGTCACATGGAGTTCAGGGGCGGGGCTTGCCATTCAACATTGGCCTCCGCCTGGCTGGGTCCAGTTTTATACTAATGGCTCTGCCTCCGGCTTTGCTTCTGAAGTCCACATGGTCTTTGGAGGCGGAACCTAGATTACAAGGCTGGACCCAGCCAGGACAAGACCATAGTTCGTCTCAACTCCACCTGGTTGGATCAAGCTGCAAACTGCTTTAAAGCTGCCCCTGGCCAGGTTGAGCTAGCATCAAACTGCACACTGTGCCTCTGAACTCCATGAGGAGTTCAAAGATGGACTCTGCTCCTCTGTCAAATGCTGTGGGTTGTGGGCTGTCTCACCTTTCAAGGGGCTGCGCCCAGGGCACATACCCAGCCTGCCGCACCCTACCTGCACATTCTCTATGCATATCCATCCATCCATCCATCCATCCATCCATCCATCCATCCATCCATCCATCCATCCATCCATCCATCCATCCATCCATCCATCCATCCTTCTTTCTTTCTTTCTTTCTTTCTTTCTTTCTTTCTTTCTTTCTTTCTTATAGGCCGCCTCATCCCCAAAGGGCTCAAGGCGGCTCACAACATGGCTGTTCCAACGAACAACAAATCAACAACATAAAAACTTAATCCCTTAAAACCTATGCAGCAATAAATTAAAACAGCAAAAGTATTTTAAAACAATAATTGTTTAAAACAGGCGCCCGAACCAAAGCCAAGGAAAGGGAGGAGATAGGTAGGGCCCGCGATGTTATCAGTGGATCAAGCCCAACCAAAATAAAAAGATGGAGACAGGCAGCTTCAGATTCGGTGACTTATGGCTGCTATGTAGCTTAGTAATTGAGTGCCTCCTCTGCCTCATTGCTAAAGTTCCCCCTCTCTGTGCCTCATTGCTAAAAGAACGCTGAGCAGGGATAGGGGGAAAAACCATGGCTGATATTCTGGTGGTTGGTTGCTAGTCAGAGGAAATGGCACAGGACAGGAGAGCCAAATTGTCGGTGTTCCTTAGCTCATGTGCCAGTATACTGCATTAATTACTGGCAATACAGGTGTCTGATTACCTTGTTGCCTTAAAACATTCGAATGCCCTCCGAAAAGCTGTAGTGTGAACACAAAACTTTCCTTTGCCAGACTGATGTCCTAGGCTATTTGATTGATGAAGCCTGTGTGAACCCTGTCGAGAACTTCTGGAACAGAACCGGGGAGATGGTTATTGTGGAGAAAGTGGTAAGAGCAGTATCTTTGTTTCTAAGCATTTGGTCTTCTGTTTCCAGGAACAGTCATCTCTGTAACACTGCTGCTTATTCCTACAGTTATCATGTGTAAAAACTGAGCAACTAGAAGAGCATTGGGCAGATGACACGGGCGTCTCGGAGGTGTCCTCCAAAGAGCATCCTGCACAACATGGCTTACCTGTTTCACGAGCAAGGTGTGTGTGACTTCTCATGTAAATCTTCTGCTTGTAAATAAGAGTTTGAGTTCTTTAGTGCTTGATTCTCATTGGGGGAAAAAGTGGGAAGTTTGTGGGCATGCATTTCCATCAAACCATAAACGCTGTCAGGCCTGGCTTTCGCTGGGCCTTGCATCTCTCTGTTGGGCCCAAGGTCATGTCTGGCTCGATAACACCATTGCCTGGGACTGGATCAGGGGTCTGCAACCTGCGGCTGTCCAGATGTTCATGGACTACAATTCCCATTAGCCAATTGGCCATGCTGGCAAGGCATGTTGTAGTCCATGAACATATAAAGCCGTGGTGCGACCGCACTTGGAGTCCTGTGTTCAGTTCTGGTCGCCACATCTCAAAAAGGATATCGAAGAGATAGAAAAAGTGCAGAGAAGGGCAACGAGGATGATTGAGGGACTGGAGCACCTTCCTTATGAGGAGAGGCTGCAGCGTTTGGGACTCTTTAGTTTAGAGAGGAGACGTCTGAGGGGGGATATGATTGAAGTCTATAAAATTATGCATGGGGTAGAAAATGTTGACAGAGAGAAATTTCTCTCCCTTTCTCACAATACTAGAACCAGGGGGCATCCATTGAAAATGCTGGGGGGAAGAATTAGGACGAATAAAAGGAAACACTTCTTCACGCAACGTGTGATTGGTGTTTGGAATATGCTGCCACAGGAGGTGGTGATGGCCATTCACCTGGATAGCTTTAAAAGGGGCTTGGACAGATTTATGGAGGAGAAGTCGATCTATGGCTACCAATCTTGATCTGCCTTGATCTGAGATTGCAAATGCCTTAGCAGACCAGGTGCTCAGGAGCAGCAGCAGCAGAAGGCCATTGCTTTCACCTCCTGCACGTGAGCTCCCAAAGGCACCTGGTGGGCCACTGCGAGTAGCAGAGTGCTGGACTAGATGGACTCTGGTCTGATCCAGCAGGCTAGTTCTTATGTTTTTATGTTCTAACATCTGGACAGCCGCGGGTTGCAGACCCCTGGACTGGATGGTTTCTCTATTGCTTGCTTGTAACTTAGCGATTCAGACAAACCTCTCCCATAACACTGCTTCTTCACGCTGCTTCTTTATCATGTGAATTGTTTTGGGAATGTTTGGGAGGGGGGATTGCTGGATGAGCAAAGCATTCAAGATGTATACCGGGGCAAGAAGGCAAAGCCCTCAGCTTTGGCTTCTTGACTCTAGGCTCTGACATGGTTTCAACAAAGCTCTTGAAAGATTCCCGAGTCTCAGTTATTGACTGGAGTAACAGACCCTTTCATTAGCACATCTTAGTATAGTAAGTGATTTGCTATGGATTCATGGGATCCAAAGTGAGGGTGGTGGTGGAAAGGGCTTTGGAACCAGCGTGACCCCTGTACCAGCGTTGACGCCACCTAAGGGCAGTGTAAACAGCATCTACGCTGTTGCAGGGCTAGGTATAGTGATGTGGAGCTGCTGCACAGCAGAGTGACACCCAGGCACAGTCCATTGCTCTGTGCCAGCACTCCTCCAGCGCAGGAGCATTGGCCTTCTTGGCTGCCGCATCACACTGCTGTCTCATGTTCAGTTTGTAGTCACATTGCCACACCTCAAAAAGGATATCGAAGAGATAGAAAAAGTGCAGAGAAAGGCAACGAGGATGATTGAAGGATTGGAGCATCTTCCTTATGAGGAGAGGCTGCAGCGTTTGGGACTCTTTAGTTTGGAGAGGAGACGGCTGAGAGGGGACATGATTGAAGTCTATAAAATTATGCATGGGGTAGAAAATGTGGACAGAGAGAAGTTTTTCTCTCTTTCTCACAATACTAGAACCAGGGGGATTCATTGAAAATGCTAGGGGGAAGAATTAGGACTAATAAAAGGAAACACTTCTTCACGCAACGTGTGATTGGTGTTTGGAATATGCTGCCACAGGAGGTGGTGATGGCCACTAACCTGGATAGCTTTAAAAAGGGCTTGGACAGATTTATGGAGGAGAAATCGATTTATGGCTACCAATCTTGATCCTCCTTGATCTGAGATTGCAAATGCCTTAACAGTCCAGGTGCTCGGGAGCAGCAGCAGAAGGCCATTGCTTTCACCTCCTGCACGTGAGCTCCCAAAGGCACCTGGGGGGCCACTGCGAGTAGCAGAGTGCTGGACTAGATGGACTCTGGTCTGATCCAGCAGGCTAGTTCTTATGTTCTTATGTTCTAGTCTACGAAGACTCCCAGATCCCTTTTGCATGTACTGTTGTCAAGCCAGGTGTACCCCATCCCATATCTGTATATTTCATTTTTTTCTGCCTAAGTGCAAGATCTTACATTTCTCCCTGTTGAAATTCATTTTGTTGATTTTGGCCCATCTCTCTAATTGGGGATGGTTGGTTAGGGTGGAGTCAACGTTCTTTGATGACTTACTCCATCAGAAAGGCAGACACAGCCCTTTAAGCTGCATAGAGAGTTTGCAGGGTGTTTGGGAATGTTTTGTGATTTTTGTGCTTGCCACGCCACCTGATATCTCTTTGCAGCAGTGGCGTAGGAGGTTAAGAGCTCGTGTATCTAATCTGGAGGAACCGGGTTTGATTCCCAGCTTTGCCGCCTGAGCTGTGGAGGCTTATCTGGGGAATTCAGATTAGCCTGTACACTCTCACACACACCAGCTGGGTGACCTTGGGCTAGTCACAGCTTCTCGGAGCTCTCTCAGCCCCACCTACCTCACAGGGTGTTTGTTGTGAGGGGGGGAAGGGCAAGGAGATTGTAAGCCCCTTTGCGTCTCCTGCAGGAGAGAAAGGGGGGATATAAATCCAAACTCCTCCTCCTCCTCCTTCTTCTTCTTCTTCTTTGGAGATGGCGTGGCTGTGCACCAGCAGCGCCATCCCCAGCCGCAATGCAACTGCCTCCTCCCTTTGGATTTGACTGTACATCCATAAGAGTTTTTATTAACTCTCTGCTGATTATGAATTAGTTTTCTACCTTTTAGGACTAACCATCAGTGCAGGATGAACCTTCTCTCCAAACACTGAATGCCATTCTACGTTATGAGATGGAAAGGTTTCACAAGTAGATGCAGAAAGTCAAATTTTAACAGCTACTGAACCGGTCTCATGTAATTGCCTTTCTTTCCCCCCTAGGCAGCTCATTTCATTCTACACCATGTCACAAAACCCCAACATGACCGATCTGAAAATGAGCGATCCAGTGGCTTTTCCTCCACTGTGGGTTCGATGTGATCGGACAGATCCCAAGCAAACCACCTGGCTAGGAGCTGAGCCTCTCTCCACTGGAAATAACGTTACTGGGATCACTCTTCATACCATTACCAGCAGTGGTAAGTAGTTCTCCAATAGCAGTACTTGTAGTTCTCCAGTAGCAGCAGTGGCGTAGGAGGTTAAGAGCTTGTGTATCTAATCTGGAGGAACCGGGTTTGATTCCCAGCTCTGCCGTCTGAGCTGTGGAGGCTTGTCTGGGGAATTCAGATTAGCCTGTACACTCCCACACACGCCAGCTGGGTGACCTTGGGCTAGTCACAGCTTCTCGGAGCTCTCTCAGCCCCACCTACCTCACAGGGTGTTTGTTGTGAGGGGGGAAGGGCAAGGAGATTGTCAGCCCCTTTGAGTCTCCTCTAGGAGAGAAAGGGGGGATATAAATCCAAAACTCTTCCTCTTCTTCTTCTACTTCCCTGCAATTTCCTTTTCAGGTTTGAATAAGGGGAGGAAAGAAAATCTAAACACCATCGTTTTAAATGGAGGACATGCTCTCCATAAGCAAAGGAATTGATTTTTGGATTCTTGGTAGCCGCCTAAACAGCCCAGTCAAACCTGGGGGCTAAGCAGGGTCCAACCTGGTTGGTAGTTGGGTGGGAGACCACCAAGGAAGTGCAGTGTTGTTATGAAGAGGCAGGCAAGGGCAAATCACTTCTGCTCATCTGTTGCCTTGAAAAACACTTGATCCTAGGGTCAACATTGGTCAATTGCTATTCCTATTAGAACCAAAGATGTCTTTCAGAATCTCTCTGAGAAGACAGTTAATACAGCAAATAATGCAAGGAATAATAATTAAATTGACCAGACCCGGAATATGACTAAATAATCCTAACAATGGGGAAGATGAACTTTTTTGTAATGGCAAATATTTCCAGTATTCTTGGTTTGTGTTATATTATGTATATTTTTCTGCTGTGTATATTTTGCTGCTAAAATCTAGAGCAGTGATGGCGAACCTTTTTGAGACCGAGTGCCCAAATTGCAACCCAACCCCACTTATTTATTGCAAAGTGCCAACCCAGCAATCTAACCAGAATGCAGAGGTTTTAGTTTAGAAAAAAACTGGTTTGGCTCCCTCTTCCTCCGCCCCACCCACTCGAGAAGGGGCCAGCCTGCTCTAGCCTCCAGCAAGGCCCGCACGCACCGCTCTGTGCCTCTCTAGCATCTCTGCCTCCTCTGTGCCCCCTCCTCAGGCAGCAGCCACCTGGAGCACAGGCACCAAGCTCGCCAGCTGAGTCCTCCCTGCTCACCGCAGTGCATGCACATCGTGCTCAGTGGCGCAGGCCACCCTAGATGTGTGTGTGTGTGTGGGGGGGTGATTTTCCACCTCCCACATTACGAACTGTGTGTGCGTGTGCCCACAGAGAGGGCTCTGAGTGCCACCTCTGGCACCCGTGCCATAGGTTCGCCATCACTGATCTAGAGTATCAGAGCTCTTTGTTGCTGTTTCACTGGTACAAAGAGTGGCATTATGGGATATATTCGAACTGGAACCTTAACCACAAAGGCATCAGAACTGCTTCATAAACAAAAGTCTGAGGGAAACAGTTTTTGTGCTCAGTTATCTCTTTCCTAGGTCCATTTTTTGTTCCGTTATCTCTTTCCTAGGTCCATTGTCAAATAAGAATTGTTCTATGGATTTGGAAGAATTAAAAGAGTCACACAGAAGGAGACACCGCTGTTTTGGGGTATATTTCTGTTTGTGTTTTGTTCGCTTGCAAATGTCTACGTATAGCAGGAAAAATGCCAAGGCTCTTATTAATTAATTAATTAATTAATTAATTAATTAATTAAATATGCTGCGCGTGCGGGGGCCCCCCCCCTTTTTCGGGCTTGGGGCGGCTCACAACATCCTTAAATCATACATATAAAACACTGAATAATACATATCCAAATAAAGCATGAACTACCAAGATGGCATTTGTGTCCCATCTTTCAGCATAGAACCCACC
>NW_025949941.1:0-10667 GCF_021028975.2 Sphaerodactylus townsendi
ACAGTGAGGAGGAGGCTGTGCAAGCTCCAGATGCCACCCCTGTCAAAGAATGACATAAGTGGCACAAAGAAAAGGAACTGACATGAGAATCTGACACTGCTCCACACAAAATGAAGTTTTCCCAGATACTTTGGGCAGTGGCATATCTGCCTGGGGCTGGGGGGCACCCCTTGTCCCCAGGCACCACTAATCTGGTCACATGGGGGATGCAAAATAGACCACCACATGACTAGGTCCGGCACAAAGATGACAAGGCAACAGGAAATCCTGCTCCTTCATAATCTTTGGGCTCCCTCGGCCCCGCCCATGTCATCAAGATGCCCCCACCAACCTCCCACAGTCTCCCAGGAGCCCAGGAGCCAGCAGCCCGGCTTCTGCCCTCCTTTCTGGGGAGAGCAGTAGAGACTGCCGTCCTCCATCCTCCAAGAGGTGCTTTTATAAGCACTGAGCCGGGGGGGCTTGGAGGGCATGCACCCAGGGGTGGGGAAGGGTGTGGCCATGCCCCCAGGGGTGGGGCATGTTGCTCCTGAGCCCCACTCCTGGCCTCAGTGTTTATAAAAGCACCTCTTGGAGGACGGCAGTCTCTCCTGCTCTCCCCACAGGGGAGAGTAGAAGCCGGGCTGCCAGCTGCCAGGCTCCATTAGCCTGGGGGAGAGGGTGTGGGGTGGGGGTGGGGCTCTGCCCAGTGACAATAGGTCTCCAGGCACCATTTCCCCCCAATATGTCTTTCACATTGAGTCTCTCACATTGAATCTCTTACATAGAGTCTCCATCTTGTATGTCGAAGGATGGGGGTGAGGGGTTGGACACTGTACTTTTCCCATGATCCATGGTGTGCGTGGCTGAACAATGAAACTAGCTAATCTTTATTTTGCATCTGCCCATCTGTTCCATCCTTTTGACTCCACTGTTTTCCCCTCTTTTTGAGCATCATTGCCATAGGGAAATGTTTAGTTTTGATTGCTGGAATATTTTAGCCCCCAACTCTTGAGAAATGCTGTTCATAATGTAGGCTTTATTTTATGTATATGTATCTAGGACTGCAAAAGAGCCACTCTTGAACACATTCTCGGAAAACAACACAGAGCTCACCTGATCTTAAACAGCACTATACTGGTGACTTCTTGCCAAAAAATACAGAAGGCATGAACTGTCCATGGTAATCTATGCTCTGATTATAGCCCAGTTAGGCTATGACAATGCACTCCATGTGGAACTACTTGGGATGACTGCCTGGAAGCTTCAACTGACGTAAAAAATAAAATAGAAAAATTCCCATTTTTATGTTAATTAAAGAGAACCTATAATTCCAGTGTGACGGAGCTCCATATCTTACAATATAACTTAGGCAGGGAACCCACTCACTGACCTGACTTATCAGATTTTTCCTGCCTTTTCCCTTCAGGAACTAAGGTACTTCTTAAATATGGTAGCATTTGGTGACAAGAAGCACATTTCCTCAGCCTTGTTATACTCCCAGAAGGTGAAGGATGCCCAAAATTTAAAACCCTTTCTTGGCAAACCAATTCTCATAATAATACTGAGACTGAGAATAAAAGATTTATTTAACAAGCAAGAAAATGGGAATTGTCACCCAAGATGGATATGTAGTCTCTCAATAAAGTGGGGGATATTAGCTCAGAGCAGGCTGCTTATTAATATTATGAGAGGCTGGAAATCTTTAATACAAATGTATATTAAGATCAGCTCTTGGAAGAAATCCACAGAGAGGACTTCAATGCAAACTTGACAATCTTTATTGTAGGGATAAGGGGTTCACAAGCCCTCGGTTCAATGCAGCAAACACACACACACACACACGGACGCACGCGCGCACAGAGAGTTCCTAAGCTATAAATAGGTCTGGAATATATAATTGTATAGGGTATATGGGTAATACAACCTCATCACGATGTGAAGAAGATCTGGGTTTTAGAGCCAAATGGCCAGCATCTGGTTCCAGGGAACAGCATGTTGGACACAGCAATAAAGACAGAAAGGTGTCAGTGTCACTGAGCCTTTTGACCTTTGGGGGAGGGACATTTATAGGGTGAAGGACCACCTCTGGGAGGTGTCAGGACAGCCCATGGGAGGTGTCAGCAGGCCTTTGACCTTTGGGGACTAGATTTGGGATGTGCAAGATGGAAATTAAGGGTGATTAGGAGTAATGGGAGAGACAGTATCTGTGTTAAGACAGTCAGGGGAGGCAATGCAATCAGGGGTCCTTTTGTGGCTGGAATAGACATGGAAATTAGTGCCATCCTGCAGGCAAGGATGTAGGTAAGGGGGGGTTCTCAGGTTCAAACCCTCCATTACATGTCCTAAGCTTCACCCGTTTGTGTTTTTTTAATATTTTAAGTGTTTTTGTTTTTGGCCTGCAAGGAGTGAAATCTTTAAGATAGCAGCACCAAAATTTCAGGGTATCCTGATGATACCACCCAGGTTTGGTTCAAAGGGTCCAAAGTTATGGACTCCCAAAAGGGGTGCCCCATCCCCATTGTTTCCAATGGTAGCAAATAGAAGATGGGGGCTACACATTTGAGGGTCCATAACGTTGGATCCCCTGAACCAAACGTCACCAAACCTGGGAGGTATCATCAGGAGAGTTTCTTACTGATTCCACCCAGGTCTTGTGAAGTTTGGTTCAGGGGATCCAAAGCTATGGACTCCCAAAAGGGGTGCCCCATCCACATTGTTTCCAATGGGGGCTACACATTTGAGAGTACATAACTTTGGACCCCCTGAACCAAACTTCACCAAACCTGGGTGATATCATCAGGAGAGTCTCCTACTGATACTACCCAGGTTTTGTGCCATTTGGCCAGGGGGTCCAAAGTTATGGACCCCCAAGAGGGTGCCCCATCCCCCATTGTTTCCAAAGGGAGCTATAGAAGATGGGGGCTACACATTATGAGCCCCTGAACCAAACTTCACCAGACCTGGGTGGTATCATTAGGAGAGTTGCTTAAAGATACCCTGAAATTTTGGTGCTGCTAGCTTAACAATTGCACCCTGACAGCAGGCACCCTCCAAATTTCCCCAGATTCTCCTTTTAAATCCCCCCCTTTGGCATGGATTTAAAGGGAGAATCTGAGGTCCCCAGTTAAAACAACATTGAAAGTGATGCTGTTTCAGGGTGGGGGATAATCCACCCCAAAACCAGCATCACTTTCAATGTTGTTTTAACTGGGGACCCCAGATTCTCCCTTTAAGGTGGATGTAAAAGAAGAATTTGGGCTAGTTTAAACACCATTGAAAGTGATGCTGTTTGTGGGTGGATTCCTGCATCACAGCAGCTGCCCATGGGGGGAGAGGGGGCGCAAAACCCAGATTTTGCACCGGGCTCCATTTTCCCTAGCTACGCCTCTGCCCAGAGGGGAAGGCAGAAGGGGCTGCCGACTGCCGACTGGGAGCCCAGATGGTGGGTGGAATTGGGGAGGGTGGGGTGGGGTGGGGGGTGGAGTGGAAAAGGGTGGGGCCCCATAAAAAATCTATACCTATGTCCCTGCCTTCAGGGCAGTTGTATTGTGCTTAGGGTACACCCTTTCTTGGGTGTAGAGCTGTAAATGCACTGCTATGGCAAGCAGCCTGAGAGCATGAGAGAACAATGTCTGGGCTATAGAGTGTCTGTAAAGGGACTTGAGAGGGATCCCAGCAAAGTGCAGGATGTGTTACCTTAGGAAGCCTCTCAAACCCAGACATAATTATCGGCCTTCCTTGAGTTCTGCAATTTCCATAGGGATTTCATCCCTGGGTTTGCCCAGTCTGCTCTCCTACTGACAGAACTTTTAAATCCCAAAGGAAAAGGTGAGAAGGCTAAGACTCCCAAGGGCAAGATGAAATGGGCTGAGTCTCGTGTCAGGATGCCATTCCAAGGAGGAGGGAATGGCTGGGGGAAGCATTAGCTTTTGCAGGTGCTGCTTATCTGTTTCCCTGGCCTTGGAGCTCAGAGCTGGGACAAGACTTCAGACTGGACTTTTCCTAACTGAATTGGTTCACATGTGGGGGTGGGGATTTGCTGCAACATATTATCAACTGCTTTGGCACCATTTCACCAGAACTGTCTTATCTTGTCTTTCTCATGTCTTCCATAAGATCCTTGAACCCATCAAATGATTTATTGTCTGAACAGGGAAATTGACATTAATACAGTTCTGCATTGTTATCATTGCTAGCTTCATGCTCCCATCGCCAGCTGAAGTTGTGCATGTTTTATCAGCGATTATGGCCCTTGTCCAATGACTCTCAGGCATTCCTCGGCAGAGGGCTATGAGCCCTACTCTTGCAGACTATGTTTTAAAATATGTGGAGGAAGAATTAGACTCAGAGGCTTTAAAGTCTGACACTGCTTCACCAGCCCCCACTCAACGGCAGTCTCTCAAAGTCGTACGGAGAACGTTTGAACTTGCTAGGTGAGCTACTTTGGGCTCACAGCGAGATGAACTCTGCACTCCCGGGCGGGAGGTATTGGATGATACAAATGTAAGGTGGACTGATCCTGGCGGGGGGTACGCAACCCCGACAGTTTGTGGAGATGCGATCCGAGCGACAGAAAAGTGTGGCGTGGCTCACCCGACTGGTGACAACTATTGAGTCTAATTCAGACATTGATCCCTCAAGCGACACTTCGAAACCAGTGGAACAGTGGGATCAGGAGAGGTGTGAGTACCAGGCCGAGATTCGCAAGCTACGCTGGGATATGGAGCTGCTTCAAATTTGAGCGCAACTGGTGGAAGCAGCTCGCAATCCACCCATGGATGGTAACCAGCCTGCATCCACCACCGTTCAACTTGGCACCACAGTTCAGGCCAGCACTCAGATGGCAGTTACGGCGGGTACCCAGACAGGAGGGATGGCGCCCCTTCCACCATTGGGGCAGCACCCTCCACTCCAACCAGCACCACCGGTGATGCCAGCTCTGGCACGTGACAATTGAACGTACAATTTCATGGCACCCATAACTATTTGCCTTACTTCCTGGTGCAAGGGGATGCTGATATGTAGGACTATGGGAGACAGTATGCCAGTGAATTTGAAAGAGTTCATGATGTGGCAGCATTGCTGGAGGGGCCAGCTGCGGACTGGCTAGGTCTGGCTACATGATAATAATGTTTTGGCAAATAAAGACAAGTGCAAGTGACAACAGTAGTTTCGTAACTATCTCACATGGATGTTTCCAGCCTACTGGGGACTGCATAGTGAATGAAATTACATCATGCAACAATATAACTACAATATTGTGACTAAGTGCTGACATTACTGTGGGTAGATTAATATAATTCAGGAAATGTTGACAGTTCTGCCCCCCAAGTGAATCTGTTTTTGGTGCCATGTACTTGGCTAGGACAGAGTAGGGGATACACAAGCCAGGTGGAACAATTCAAACAATAGGTTTATTGCTACTCCCCACCTTGCTTCTTCCCACCAAAGGAGCCTTTATATCAGCAAAATAACATTGTGGGTTTAATTGGGAGTAAGCAATAACACTTGCACAAGCTTTTCTCTCTTTCCAGTCAGGGGACCCTCTTAATAGAGAAAATAGCAGTCCAGGTCTACTCGGGGGTAAACGGTGGAGCTGGATGGCTGTATTTTTTACTGCTGGGGCAGGAAGTATATTTGTTACTGCATGGGGCTGGAAGACCTATTCGTGACTGTTCTGCCCCCCAAGTGAATCTGTTTCTGGTGCCCTGTACTTGGCTAGGACAGAGTGGGAGAGAGACACAAGCCAGGTTCAACAATTCAAACAATAGGTTTATTACTTAGGAGAATTAAGACCCTAACTCCTCCCTTGGGTCTGTCTAAATCAAAGTACTTGCTTGTCTTGAGCAAATTTGAAGCTGTAGACTGTGTCTTCTCTTGGTTTCCTTCAAGAAAGTCCGCTGTGTCTTGCTTTCTTTCAGTTCTTTCAGTCTTTGTCTGGTTCTAACTGCTGTTAATCTTAATTTGTGCTCTATATATCACCATAGACTACTATGGACCACCATATACGTCAGAAATATTACAGTCTCCAGCTACCCTGGAGTGAGTGGCATCTCACTCTGACTGACTCGCTAGAGCTAAAACAGAGGATTGCTGGGCATAGAAGGAAGACTACCTCTTGGGAAACATCTTAAAGAGACAGGGGCTAACTAAAATTCCCTCCCTTAGAAAACTTTGCAATGAACTAAACCCCTGCTAACTATGGGGAAACTGAAGCTTAATGGGGAAATAACAAAAGCCTCTGTGGGGGCATGACATTGACCTGATTTTGAATAGGCGAATACATACACCCCTCAAACACTTATACACATAGACACGCTTTTTGGCACAATCATCAAAATTTAATGTTTCTTTTTGACATTCACAAGCCAAATTTCTCCTTCCATCTTTTGACAGAGGGTAAGAAGTTGAACTCTTGCTTTGTTTTACAGAATCAAGAACTTCAGATTATGTCAACAGAGTACTTCAATGCAGCCTTGAGATGACTTTGCAACAATCTTAGAAATATTCATGGCTTTTATTGTATATGCATGTAAAAGTGTGTTTGTAGTCTTGCCCAAATTGGTCCTCATGGCTGGGCAGACATGTGGATAACATTATGATCTACGGACAAGATTACTGGAGAGGCTGGATTTTTTAAGTTAGAAGCAATCAATCTAGAAACCTTGAGTTGATTTTAACAAATATGGAATCATCTGCATCTCCAACCTGTTTAAGCCAGAGGGTCTTGGGTTGCAAAAAGGCACAAGCCTTGAGATCAACAGCATGTCAGGGAAACTAACACAGTCTCCCCCCCCCCAATCCTGTACAATTGATAGTCTTTAAATCAGTGATGAGCAGCAGTGGCGTAGGAGGTTAAGAGCTTGTGTATCTAATCTGGAGGAACCGGGTTTGATTCTCCGCTCTGCCGCCTGAACTGTGGAGGCTCATCTGGGGAATTCAGATTAGCCTGTACACTCCCACACACGCCAGCTGGGTGACCTTGGGCTAGTCACAGCTTTCCGGAGCTCTCTCAGCCCCACCCACCTCACAGGGTGTTTGTTGTGAGGGGGGAAGGGCAAGGAGATTGTAAGCCCCTTTGAGTCTCCTTGCAGGAGAGAAAGGGGGGATATTAATCCAAACTCTTCTTCTTCTTCTTCCTCTTCTATGAGATGACTATTTAGGAAAGTTTGAAATACCGATATCAGTATTGGCATGTTCCTGACAAGATGTGCATGTATAGTCATGAGGTTCATTATAATGCCATTATATTTTTAAGAATATCAAATTTATCTGAAATGGAAGAAAAAGAAAAGTTGGATTTATATCCCCCAAAGGGGCTGACAAACTCCATTCCCTTCCCCCCTTACAACAAACACCCTATGAGGTAGGTGGGGCTGAGCAGAGGCTTAGCTGGGCCATACTGCAGCTGGTGCACACTCTGTGTTTTCTGCCCCCTGCCCCACCACTGGCACCCTGCCCCGCCCGCAACACACACACTTACCTCAGTTTAGCCTGAAAGTGCTGGCTTGAAAAAGCAGCCTGTTCACTTGAGGCTGAAAACAGCCTTGTGGGAACTATAGTTCCCAGGACACTTTGGGACTCACAAGTCCTCCTGGAATGTGTAGTTCCCACCAGGCCATTTTCAGCCTCAAGTGAACAGGCCACTTTTTTCCAGCCTGTGTTTTCAGGCTAAACTAAGGTAAGTGTGGGGGGAGGTGGCCGGGCGATTTCCTGTCCCCCCAGGCACACGCCCAGTGGAATGCACACACCCCACCCCCTGGTAGCTCTGCCTCTGGGACTGAGCTCCGAAGAACTGTGACTAGCCCAAAATCACCCAGCTGGTGTGTGTTGGAGTTCACAGGCTAATCTGAGTTCCCTACATAAGCCTCCATAACCCAGGCAGCAGAGTGGGGAATCAAACCTAGTTCCACCAGATTAGCGTATACCTGCTCTGAACCACTACGCCACTGATGCTCCTATCACCATTTTCACAGCAGAAATACTAATATATTCAGACATCCAATCTCTTGTTGTGATTTGATTCCCAGTAATGAATATTATTGCACTATTTAAATAGAAATGCAAACCTTCTAGACGCTGCCTTTAGGAGCATGGTGAGTGCACATCAGAAACCAATAAACAGATTACATAGATGTATATTGTACATTCTTTTAAAAAGGGATAATTGGGGGACAATACATTCCAAAGGGCCTGGCTATCACTGATAGCTACATCACAGGTTTTGCCCCATCTCTGTAAAAGCATACTTTCTTATATCATGTCAAGATTATTTGGGAAGTGTGCCATACCAAATGTATTAAAAGGCAGAAACTTCCTGGCAGGTTTAGGGTTGCATGAATTTAGCAACAAAGGTGTTTGACAATCAAATTTTCCATATTCAAATGTAACAATCAAATGTAAGCCAATAACATGTGAGCCCATCTGAATGGTCCACGCAGAACAACCTGAATGCCACTTACATAAAAAAAGGACTATTTAGACAAACACCAAACCATCTTTTTAAAAAAATATATCATACGGACATAAGAATCTGTGCTGACAGCAGTAAAGAAAGTCTGTTTCTCTGATATTGCTGGTCCACAACAATCACTGCTGTTTAAAATATACTTTCTTTAGCCTTTATTTGGCATAGAACAAATAAAATAACATCATATCAAAAATACAGAATTAATAATAAAAGCAGTATTCAAATACAAAATATATGGCATAAGTGTAGGCTACTGGTTATACATCACTTCCAATAAAAAATTTGCTACCATTTCACAAGTTGTGAGATCAGAAGTATCCAATAAAAAAAGGAATCTGCATGAAACATCCATTTCATCAGGAATCAGAGAAAACATATTAGAATATTTTAATCTAATATTTGCGGACTTAGGGCAGCAGAACAATTGAACAGTTTCAATTTGTTGTTCGTTACAAGAGCACACCCTTTTGCTTATTTCTAAGTTGTTGAATCTATCACGCAATAAAGCAGAGAGAAAGACGTTAAAGCGAGCAAGTGTAAAGGATTTACACTTAGGATTTGTTAAAAGATACAGGTAGGGAGCCATCCTATTTTGATGTAAAGGAATTGAGAGGTGTGGGGTGAACAAATTTTCCTAGCAGCCCTGGCTAAATTGATCCATTCTCTTTCCAAAATTTTTTGTCTTAGTAAATTATAGGATTCTAAACTGGATAAAAGGAAAAGAGAGTCGAGAGGTATGCCAAGTGATTCGATCTTTCTTTCTATTACAGAAAACCATGGATTAGCCTGGGTGTCAGATAAGAATAGGTGAACCAGCAAGCACTCATTGTGTGAAAAATGTAGGCGAAGCCAGAATTTGAAAGCTCTCAACCAGGCCCTATACACTAATGAATTTTGACCCAGTTCTAAGCAAAGGGCTGCATAGGGTACACAGTTTGGTATGCCCATAATTTTATAGAAAATTTTGGATTGGACCATATTCAAAGAGTCGTGAACTGCTTATAGCCAAATGGGAACTCCATATAATAGCTGCACTTCTGTCTTTGCATTAAATTTTTTTAATGCTGCTGGAACAAGGGAATGGCCCTTTCCATAGAAAAAGCGTACAATAGCAGAGTAACTGTTGGTAGCAGCTGCAATAGCAGTTTTTTTGTGGGGTAACCAGGAAAGGTTGTAAGAAAAAAAATTCTGAGATATTTATATCGTTTAACCTGCTCCACTGGCAGAAAATCAGTTGTTACAATTTGCAATGGAACAGGAAGTCACTTGTGGTGCAATTCTAACTACTTTTTCTGATAAAAATCTCTTGAATGTGTTCTGGGTTGGACACTTGTTGCAACAAAGAAACAGGCAGAACAAATATTGATTGCACTGTCTGATCCATTTATGGATTATTTTATCCTGCTTACCATAATACATAACAACAGGATCCTCTCTGGCTTCTGAAATCATGTAAGGAACACATTAAGGCTGCCCATCATAAATCAATTGCTGATTTATCAATTGCTGGTATCTCCTGTCACCAACTCAAAGAGATGGTTGTCTACTTGACTGCCTGAAAAATCATAACTGGAGAAAAGATGATGTGGTCAATTGTTTTCCTAATTTGCCCTTTCTAGGCAAGAAGATTGGGACAGCAGCAGTGCGCTGACTGGCTATTTTTGAATAGCTCATTTGCTGTCTGAGATGGTTCAGGCAGCCCTAGCTGATGATCTCCATCTGAACATAGACAAAGGCCAAACTTTTGTGTTGCTCCACCTAAATTTATCTGTAGCTTTCAGTCCAGTGGATCATGCCCTCTTATTGAGATGTGTAAAGGCAGAAGTAGGCATCGGAAGATGGGCTTTGAACTGTTGGAGAACAGCTGTTATCAGTTGTCCTGTGGGTTCCACAGGGTACAGTATTATCTCCAGAGTGCAGCCTTATGATGACCCTTACGATTCAAACTCTATCTTAAGAGAAATAATTTGTAGCTTTGAGATTGGATGTCATCAATATGCTGTTGACACCCAGCTCCATGTCTTTCTGTGTGCCGCAATAGCTCACCTGTTCAGGGCCTTCCTCAGGCATTCTCTACAAACAGGCAAAATCTACTACCACCCAGAAGCATGATTTTTCTGTTGTGGCCCTACCCTGTGAGAAAGCCTTCCTGAGACAGAACAAAGGGGTCCACTGTCCTGGCTTCAAACTGAGTTGTTCAGGAAAGTTTTTCTATAAA
>NW_025949942.1:0-10663 GCF_021028975.2 Sphaerodactylus townsendi
GAAATCTTGTTCTCTGAAGTACAAGTGAGAATCCAAGATCAAACCTCACTTACTCATATTTATTATATTTTCAAACATACCGTGGTGTATATTTAACAAGTATTTTTAAAAGTCAAGATTCTCATCAAAACAATCCATAATTCCACTTCTATATATGATTTAAATGTACATCTATTTTATTATGTAGCATAAATTATCCTGCAGTATTCCATGAGAAATGTCAAAGATTTATGCCGGGTGATGGAACCCTGCCCCAACTGTCCACTATCTTTCAAGCTTATCTTTGCAGACTTGAAGATTAGAAGCCTGTTTTAAAAAAAGAGAGAGATTTTCAAAATACCCAATTCTGTACTGACTTTCCAACTTAGCCTCATTTCGACACAGTCATCACAATGTAGCCTGATGTAAACTATGCTCCTACCTGTCAAATTGCTTTGAATATCTTATAGGCATGTAGAAAAACAAAATTGTATCCAATATTACTCTAGAGGAGAAAATGATAATAACGAACATCTTGATATGGATCATTCTTGAGCAAAGTGTTTGTCAATGAAGCCAACTGTTTCAATCTGGTTTCAGGCCTGGTTTCAGATCCATTCCAATCTGGTTTCAGGCCTGGTTCTGTGACCAAAACTGCCTTAGTCACCATGGTGGATGGCATTCAGTGGGAGATGGACAGGAGGAATGCAACCTGGTTTATTCTCCTGGACCTCTTGGTAGCTTTTGATGTCATCAATCATGGTATCATTTTGGATTACCTTTTGGGATTGGAAGAAACTGTCCTTTGGTGGCTCCAGTCCTCTCTTGAGGGTAGATTTCAGATTGTAGTTCTGGATGACTGCTGCTGCTTTGACCCTTGACCTTTGGCCTATGGGGTTCCCCAAGGTTCCATCTTGTTCCACATGTTTTTTGGCATCTATGTAAAGCCACTGGGAGAAGTCATCTGGATATGTGGGCTGAGCTGCCATCAATACATAAATGACACTCAGCTCTAACTTGTGCTATAAGCAAATCCCAGAGAGGCTGTGGAAAATGTGAAGAGGTGCTTGGGGAAAATTGTGAATGGATGAGGCCTCATAAGGTGAAACTTAATCCCAACAAACCAGAGGTGCTTCTGGTAGGGGAAAGGTCTGAATCAGAAAATGGGTTATCTCCTGTTCTTGATGGGGTTGCACTCTCTCTAAAGGTATAGGTTCGAATCTTGGAGGTATTCCTGGACCTGGGCCTCCTGTTGGACAAACAAGTGGCAGTGGTGGTCACCAGTTTTGACTACTGAGCCAGCTGCAGTCCTTCCTGGGCCGAAAAGGTCTTGCCACTCTGGTGCATGCCCTGGTAACATCTAGGTTATATTGGTATAATGTGCTGTATGAGGGGCTGCTCTTGAAGACTTTCCAGAAGCTACATTTGGTACAGAATACTGCAGTCAGAGCGCTGACTGGAGTGAGTTGTAGGAACCTTATCACTCCAGTCTTGTCCCACCTGCACTGGCTTCTAAGTTTGCTCCCAGGCTCAATTGAAGGTACTGGAATTGACCTTTAAAGTCCTGCACGGACTGGGCAGGGTGAATTAAAAAAAATCAAATTAAAACAATCAGATGTTTGGGGTTTAAATCAGATTTTTAAATTGGATTTTTTTAAATGAACTGCTTTTTAAAGGAAATATCTTTCTATAGTTTTCTTTTTAAGATACATTATAATTCAAAAGTTATTCATCATGAAATAAGGACAGTTTTTAATTACCTATTGTTTTTCTATCTAGAAGACATTATCGCAAATGTTTGGTTTCGCGCTTTGCAAAACTGTAAATTTGTAACTGCAGAGATAACATGCTTCTTCTTCACTGCAAAAGTGTTATAAAACATACAGAGCTGAGAAAAAGACCTTAGACCCATTGTTCCTTTGAAAATCTATGTACACAGAATCAACCCCTTACGTCTTAAGTGCTAAGTTTATAGCTTTGCACAAGGAGCTCTTAAAAACAAAACTGAACAGAATTAAATTATAAGCATTAAACTGCACAGAATTAAATTACAAGCATTTAAAAAAGAATGAGACAAGTGCTGTTTTCAGCTCATTTTCGTGAAAATATTGTCAATATCCGGCAGTAGGGTCAAATCTTAAGTGCTGAAAAAGAAGAGTTAGCTAGGACTTACTTTAAGACATCATTAGAAGAGTTAGCTATGAAATGGATATGACATGGATATCCAGGAATCATCCAACCGTGATGCCAACTATAATAAACAATTCAAGACATATATGTTTGCTGCTGATGTCTTAAAGAAAGTCAGACCAGTAAACTAGTGCAAGTCACTTATTATTAAGCATTTGGATTTCAGGACTGTTGAAGTAATGATTTCACTTTTAACAGCAGTAGCTTCTTCCTTTGGATTAATTCATTCCAAGCTGAGAAATTGTTTGGGAACTGATAAACGGGAAATCTTGTTTTTCTTTTCCAGATAATGGACAAATTAGAAAATGAGGTTGAGTGAGATGCAGAGTATCTTAATTTTTTCTTGTGCATGCCTGGCTGATAGTCTTAAGTTTTTTAAAAGATATTTTGCTTAACCACATCAGTTAACAAATATGGATGTTTAAGCAAATTCAAGAATACATACACTATAATGTGATTGTTTTGGTTAAACAAAACTATTTAAATTGTTCCGATGGCAATGATTATTTTTCTTCTTTCAATAAAGTATAGCAGAAAACTGTCCAAATATGAATTATTAACCTATTAAACTGGTGATAGTTCACCTTGCAATAATTTCATAATTATAAATCAATGTATTTCTAATAATAAAATTAAATCAGTAATTTTTGATACAACTGTAAAACTAATCTGAGAATTTATTTTTCAAAAAATGAACCCTTCACCTGGTTGAAAATGTTAAGGTTATACCAGGAAGAATGAGTCTTTAGATTTAAAAAATCATGATTTAAATCAAATCTACCATTAACAGAAATATGCTAAAAAGACTGTGCTGGCAGCTTGCACTAAATCGAACATGTTGTATCCTACCTGGCAAATTCTGCTTGCACAAGACACTATGCAAAAAATTACTGGGCCCTGTAGTTGGAGTACAGGCAAAGGTTGGAGCCAACCAGTTTTCACCACTTCTCTAGAAGTGGTTACTAATATTCTCTGAGTGCCGAGAAGGAGTTACTAAAGCAACCTCCATGCCCAATAGGGACTGGAGGTGCGTGTGTATGGCAGCGCCACTGTTTGAATCCCACCACCATCGGAACCTGTTATTAAAATTTTGGGATCCCACCACTGAGTACAGGAAAATATTGAAGGAAACAGTCCTTCAAACAGGTAGATCCCAGGTCATGGTTTTAAAGGTACCTTGCATTGAACTTCATTGAACTTGGAAACAGATTGGCAGCCAATGTAACTGTTTCAAAATGAGCAGGACATGTTCCCAGTGGCTAGCCCCTAATAACAGTTAGGTTGTGTAGTAATGCACTGCCGACCCAGCAGCACCGTGGTAGAACGTTGGGACGCCAACGGACCTACGGCCTTGCCGGTCGCACCGCACCCCCACTCCTCATCCCCCCATGAGTCATGGGTCATGAACTGTCTGGCTCAATCACCGGGCGCAGAGACAATGGTCTTGCCCCCAGGTGAGGATTAGGCTCAGACGCTTACGCTCCTTTCCGCACGTAGCCAGGTGAGATCATGCATCACATGATGATCTCCCGACCTCCCGCCTCCCGCTCTCCCGGAACTCCCCCCGGTCCTCCCTCCTACACGCCCCCGATAGAATAACAATAAAAGGTGCCAGGAACCGGCATGCGGGAGACTCGCTAGGAACACGGACCTCCGGTCTCCCGCTGCTGGCGATCTCCACCAGATGTTATCTCCGCGTCTCGTCTCGTTCTTACGCTGACCGCGTGGGTCGACTACAGGTTGCTGCCTCGTGGACCAGTTGTAGTTTCTGTTTTTTCTTCAAGGGCAGCCCTGTACAGAATACACTGCAGTAATTCAACCATGAGGTTATTGAAACATGGATCAATGTGGCCAGATGAGCTGAGTCTAGGTAACAAGAAAGTTGGCAAATCAGATGCAGCAACTAGAAGGCACTCCTAGTCACCAACCTGCTTTGCAAGCACCCCAAGCTCTTCACCTGCTCTCAATAAGGTGATCTTATTGTTTCTAGATCTTATGATTCTAGGAGTCTCACTTTGTGAACACCCGACTAATTCGTTCTGAATGAAACGACTAGCTCTTTGGTTAATCAAAACTTAGTGCAATGTACATGTGAATTAAGCTATTTAACTTTTTAAAGTACTACAGTTGTGGGGATAGATATCTGAAGAAATTCAAATGCAAACAGAGCCTCTCAGTCCGAATGGCTTCACAACATCCTAATAACTGCCTTGTCTAAAGGGACCACAGTTAATTCACAGTTTCTACAGGATCAATAGACTCAGTCTTGTATTCTCCCCTCCTCCCAGAAATAAAAAAATAAGCAAGTGGCAATCCTCCAGGTCAAGGGGGAGGGGGGAGTCTTGTGTTCCCTGTGATATTGGGGGTGGGGAAGCCTAAATACATACACCTTGCTTCACAGAATGTAGTTCTACAACAGGGTTCCTCAACATGGTGTCCACAGGCTTTTCCCCAGACACTAAAGAGAACTTAAGGGGTGAGAAATGGTGTGACGGAATTGTGCTGGTGCGTAGACATCACTTCCAGGGAATACTGGGAGAGCTTTCATGGGACACTCTAGCATTTCTAAAATGCTATGGTTTTATGATAGCTGGCTTGTAAATCCTGTAGCGGCCTATGATGTTACTTATGGTTTTCACCAGAAGTGATATCAGCCCTAGCCCTGATTATTTGAAACTCAAGGCTCAGATTTTTTTTTCATCAAGAGATAGCAGTCCAGAAAGCAGTACTGCTGTTGAATTATGTGACTGTTGTATTCAATGCAATAACATTGTTTTGACAAATTTTCTTTTTTTAAAAAAATGGTCATATGTAGTAACTGTCCTTGAAGTAACATCTTAGAGGCATTTACGATGGTAAAGCTGCCAAAGGACTATGTACCAGGAAGATTCTTGTTAAACTCTCACATCTGCCACGAATCCACTTAGGCAAGCTATTTCTCTCAGTCCCAGTTGGTCATATGCAATGTGAAATACCAACAACCTGCTTTACAAGATGACTATTACAGCACTCGGAACACATCATAGGATGGTCTGTGCAACATAGTAGATATAATGTCCTTGTAGTCGACCCACGCGGTCAGCGTAAGAACGAGACGAGACGCGGAGATAACATCTGGTGGAGATCGCCAGCAGCGGGAGACCGGAGGTCCGTGTTCCTAGCGAGTCTCCCGCATGCCGGTTCCTGGCACCTTTTATTGTTATTCTATTGGGGGCGTGTAGGAGGGAGGACCGGGGGGAGTTCCGGGTGAGCGGGAGGCGGGAGGTCGGGAGATCATCATGTGATGCATGATCTCACCTGGCTACGTGCGGAAAGGAGCGTAAGCGTCTGAGCCTAATCCTCACCTGGGGGCAAGACCATTGTCTCTGCGCCCGGTGATTGAGCCAGACAGTTCATGACCCGTGACTCATGGGGGGATGAGGAGTGGGGGTGCGGTGCGACCGGCAAGGCCGTAGGTCCGTTGGCGTCCCAACGTTCTACCACGGTGCTGCTGGGTCGGCAGTGCACTACTACATCTCCTCCTTTTTTACATTTTATAAAAAGGGGGACCGAAATGCTAAGGGGCGATTTAAAGGGACGCTTGTCTCCTCCGCCGTCTGGTCAAGCTGACCAAGCTGCTTGTGCAACATTAGAACTTGGCTGCGGGGTAAGGGAAATTCGAGGGGCTTCTTACACACGTTACAGGCAATATTAGACACGCATTGAACGAAACAAGATCCGATAACGAGGCACACAGTTAAACCAATGCAGAGCTGTACAATAGCACTCAACCATCCTCCCGGCAGCCAGCTCCAGAGGGCTGACCACCAATGGGGCAAAACATCATACTTCAGATTAGATACAACTTCTTGCAGCTCACGTACTTTCATGTGAATCAACTGGGAATTATCAGAAAGATTAAAACAACACATATTATGTACATTCTCACAACCTTGGTGATGTAACAACAACAAGTAATCAATAGCGGCACGATTGTCTAGGGTCGCTTGACGAAGTTCCTGCTGCTCGGAGGCCAGGGCATCCAGAGCAATGGAGGTAGAGTTGATGGACTTCGCAAGGGCACAGGCCAGCCGGCCAATAGTCTTAGCATTGTAAGAAGCGAGTCCGGGGACTCCCACTAGGGAAGTTGCGAGGGAGACGAACTCCGCTTCGGAGAGGGCGACCGCGTCGCTCCGACAGGAGGGGTCGAAAGGCAGAGCGGAGCGGCGGCGGCGGCGTCCGGGCTCCCGGGGTGGAGCCTGGGGTAGGACGATGGTGAGGCGACTGAGGCAGCAAAGAGTTCCGGCAGGGAGTCGGGCGGGAATGTAATTAAACGTTCTCTCCCCGCAGGTCCAGAACCAGCCCCTGGGGAGCAGGATGTTTCCGAACATGGGGGGAATGTCTTCCGTGTGTGTGCAGCTCCAACTGGCCGAGCCGATGAATGGGCCCGGGTCGGTTCCCCGCTTGGCTGCGCCGGTGATGCGGGCGCAGGTGTTAGACTCGTGGTTAGCGACAGTCTTGGTGACAAGGGAGAGAGCGCCAGCCGGGAGGGTCTGGACGACGGGTCCCCAGTCGGCGCTCATAGAGTACCTGATGGATGAGGCATTCATGAAGGGGCTTAGCCCAGACTCCGCTAGGAAGTCTCCGGGCGCTTTGCAGACGGGGAGCAGGCAGGAGCTTAGCAGGCTCCCAACTCCTAGGTACTGGCCCAGGCAGAAAGATGAGACGTTGGCAGCGGCAGCAAACTGCTCCCAGATGTTGGTCTGGTGAAAGCTCGTCAGGGGGTGGCCGATCGCCATAGGCAGGAGGCAGTAGAGCAGGCAAAGGACGGTGGCCGCCGAGTTGGCGGTGATGATTGCAAAGAGAGCGGCACAGAGGTTCTCGGGTGTCTCGGGGTGGTCTTGCTGGCGCAGCAGCTCTAGGGCTTGGCTGGTGGTCGCCTTGACGTCTCCCCAGGTCATTCGGGTCTTTGGGCATTGGCGACGGCGTTCCTGTTGAGATCGCTGGGCGGGATCCTCTAGAGAGATGTGTTCCATCTCCGGGATGGGGTTGGTTTCCTCCTGGCGCCATTCCATGGGTTGGCCTGTCATGGCGAGTCGGAGTCCACAGGGACCTGTAGGAAGAGGGACTGAAACACACCCCCTTTTCCCAGGTTATGGGGGGGGGGGCCGGGTCCCGCCAGGCTCAGTTCTAGAGCGGATGGCAGGATATCGGGATCGGGTTTAGAGTTTAGAATTTAATAAGAAGGAAGAAGGCTTGTTTTGCAGCCTGTGAAGGTTGCTTTTAATGCAATCCTCCTGGGGGCCGCCTACTCCTCTTTCTTTAGTTGTTTGACAGGGAGGGCAGGAGGTAGGCGACCCTGGTGGGAATTGGCTTCAGAGCGTCATCAGGGTGCGTCAAGGCGAGGGTCCGAGCCTCGAGGGGGGAGGGAACAGGCGGGTCCTGGGGGGATTGTGGGTATGCATGCTTAATCAGCAACACAAAGGGGGCTTTGGAAGCACCTTTTTGGGGGGATGGGTGCATCCGGGGAATGAAGCAATAGGCAATTAGAGGCAAATTCCTCGCACACACAAAGGAAAAAAGAGGGGGGGGTTCTTTGCAAGGGAGTTGCACTTACCGTGACCTTGGTGGCTAATGCAGGAAGCTGGATGGTGCTAAAATTTTGTGATCGAATTATCTTGGGGAATTGCCGTCCGCCGAGACCGCTCCTTAAGGGGCGGCTTCGGCCGAGCGCCAGGGCCTGCAAGCTGAATTCATACAGCTGCCCTGCGCTTTGGCAAACACCACCCACCCAAATCATGAGTGGATCTGTGTTTGCAGCAACCCCTTAAGTTGGGGCCTGTCCTGGCAGTGCTGCGGTACCAGGACGGGCCCAGATTTTAATCCAGGGAGGGCCAGTCAGCCAATTGGCCCTCCCGCCTCTACTGGTCGAAAAAACAGAAAGAGAAAAGGAGGGGGGAGGGAAACAGTTTCCTTACGGAGATAGAGAGTGAACTTCTGAAGTCACAGTTGGGATCAATGATCCGTGATGGCCTTACCCATCCCAGACCAAAGTCGTTTTGACCTGACTCATGAGGTCCCTTCCCCAGAGATTGACGTGGATGTCTAAGACGATGGGGCGGACTGTGAGCTGCCGCTCGAGCCCTGGGCTGTTGACCGTGAGCGGGCGGATGCTCCGTCTCGCGGTTTGTTTCCCCCCCACCCCCCAGATGTGCGGGCAAGCTTCGGTCGGCCACTGGTCGGGCCACTCGGCTGCTCTGATGACGGTAACATCAGCGCCGGTGTCCACCAGGCCCTTGAACTTACATCCTTCTATGGCGAGCTCCAGGTATGGGCGGGAGCTCCCGATAGGCGTCTCCACCGCTGCGACGGTGGTGTAGGCTGCGCCATGTTGGCTGCTGGGGCTCGTAGCCTTTATTGGGTCGGCAGCGGGCAGTGCATGGGGCAAGAGAATCAGCTGAGCGCAGCTGGCTCCGGCAGGCAACTCCTGTGGGATGTTTGTCCAGACCTGGAGATGGATGGGTCCTTGGTGCGTGGAGTCGATCACTCCGGGGACGATGAACAGTCCCTGTTCAGCGGCAGAGGCCTTTGGCAGCACCAGCCCAATAGTCCCGGTAGGGATGGGCTCGTCATACTGGGTTGGGGCGACAAGAACCTCGTGGGGGAACTTAAAGGAGATGGGCTGGGTGCATGCGAGCGAGATGCCACGAGAGGGGGGTGGTTTTGGCAGGGGCCTTGGTGTTTGGGTCTGCTCTAGTACTCTCCTCCTTGGTCCTGGGCTGGGGAGACGCCCGGGCGGGAGTTTCCCGACGGGCAGTCGTTTCTCCAGTGGAAGCCTTTCTGGCAACGTGGGCACCGGGTTTTAGGTGGCCTTCTCCTCCTGGGGGAGGACCCTCCTCCATCGGGGTTGTAAGCCCCCCCACCGGGCTGCCTACACTCCCTTCGGAAGTGTCCGGGTCTGCCGCAGTTAAAGCAGTCATCCTGAGGCTGCCTCCCGCCGGTGGAGAGTGCTGCGGCGAGGAGGCTAGCTTGGTGGGCGGAGGACCCGATGTCCTGGCAAGCCTTAAGCATGTCGGCCAGTTCAGGATTTTTGCCCAGGCCCGTGATCGCCCTGCGGCACTCCGTGGAGGCGTTCTCTTTTGCGAGGCGCATGAGGAGCTCGTTTTGGGCTTCCTCGCTATCTACCTGCCTCTTGAGCGCTTCCTGGAGCCTGTTCACAAACTCAGCATAGGGCTCTTGGGGTTTTTGCCGGATGGAGGAGAAACTCTGGGTTGGCTGGCCGGCGTTGGGGACCTTAACAAATGCCTTGTAGGCGCACTCAGAGGCGACCGTAAGGGTGGCCTCAGGCAGGACAATCTGATCGTTAGGGTTGGCGAAAGCATCGAAGCCGTAAAGCTGCGCGGCGGTGTAGGCGCCGCCAGAGGTGGCTGCTCTGTTGAAGCACTGCTGGCGGAACTCACTTTCCCAGACCACAAATTGTGCAGGGCTCAGGAGCATGCGAAAGGTGGTCTTCCAGTCGTCTGGAACCATTAGGTGGTTCCTTGCGATGGCCTCCAGCATGCCTCTCACGTAGGGGCTAGTGACTCCTACGTCCCGCATTGCTTTGCGGAGCTCAGTGAGGATGTTATAGCTTAAAGGGCGGTACTCGACAACCCGCCGAATGACGCCACCCTCCCCCTCAGTATCTGTGAAGTGGACGGGGCACAATGCAAGAATCTCGGCATCGTCTTCCGTCAGGGTTTCTTTCTTCTGCAGATCGTGGCTAATACGTTCTGCGAGAGTTTTGAAACCCGCGCCATTATGTGGCGCTGACGGAGGTGCAGTGGCTTCGGAAAATGAAGGCGGAGCAGGGGGAGGGGGCGGCTGAGCCGCGGGAGAGTTTGAAATGGGTGAAGGAGCGAGGGGGGCAGAAGGAGGACAGGCGTCCAATTTAGTGGATAGAGAAAATTCCGGGGTTGAAATTGAAGGTGAAAGATCGAAAGGAGGGCGGCCTACAGCAAGGGAGCCATAGGTCTGCAGGCTGATGGCGACAAAACATTGTCTCCACGTCAGTAGCAGCGACATCGGCGCGCGAGGCTCTGTGCGAAGAGTGCGCCCGATGTTTTCCCAGTCCTTAAGATTCAATGTCCCCCCCTCTGGGTACCATGGACACTGAGCTTCAATCTCCTCAACCAATTTGCGCAGCTCCCTTCTCTTTACGGGGACCCTGCCGCATTTCGCTAACGCTTTCAGTTCGTCAACGTGCTTGTCATAAGCCCTGCTTTTGCAAGCTCCCATACTCACCGGTGTTCCGTCGGACGAGAGAGTGTCCTAGGACGCGTGTCTCTGGATGCGCCGATCCAGAGGACAGGCGATACCGAAACGGTGGTCCCTGGATGCGCCGATCCAGCGGACTTCGGTATCGCGGCCCTTCCCCAGGCGACGGTGAGCAGGGTGGAGGTTCGAGGATTCCCGGGTTTCGGCACCAGCTTGTAGTCGACCCACGCGGTCAGCGTAAGAACGAGACGAGACGCGG
>NW_025949943.1:0-10661 GCF_021028975.2 Sphaerodactylus townsendi
GATAGATAGATAGATAGATAGATAGATAGATAGATAGATAGATAGATAGATAGATAGATAGATAGATAGATAGATAGATAGATAGATATGCATGCAGCTAGGCAAAGATATGCTATTGACCGGATATGCTCGACATGCATGGTTTCTTCTTTCCGCCCCAAGTGCTCAAACATAGACACACCCTTAGGCACAACTAAGAAAAGGTCATTGACGTTTTAAAATGGCCCAGATGAACACAAGAATCACTGTACTGACTCAGTGTAAAATACAGGATCCAGTTTCTAAGTTAACAATCTGCTCTGAAAATCTCCCCAAATTCGGTCCTGCGGTTTTCAAAGAATGTACATGGAGATCCCATCCAGCTGTCTACCAATAAACCTCTCCCTGATCTCAGAAGCTAGTTTAGTCTCCAAAGTTAAGCAGAATCGGCCCCGGTTGGTACTTGGATGTGAGACTGGTAAGGTCATGAGGGGTCACTGTGCAGACGCAGAGTCTAGCCAGCAACTTCTGTTCGTCTCTTGCCTTGAAAATCCCATAAAGGGCCTTTATAAATCAGTGGCAACTTTCTAGCAAAAAAGTAAGTCGATTCACCCTACCACATCTTGTGGCGCTGAGTTCCGCCAACTAACCCCACTTTGTTTTTTAACCTTTGTAAGCTGCCTAGAGACGCTAGCATGAGGTGGGGTACAAACATTCTAAATAAATAAGTTATATGAGATTTCCACCCCACCCCCCATTTGTTCGGAATTTGCTGCTCATCAGTTCCATCTTCTAGAGCAATGATGGGGAACCTTTTAGAGACCAAGTGCCAGGGGCGGAGCAAGGGAAAACTGCGTCCTGGGCACGTGTGTGTCCTGCGCCCCTGCCACTCCCCTGCCCTGGAAAGCCCGGAAACACCCCCGTCATATCCCTGGAACGCCCTTGCCCTGCCCGCGCAGGGGCACACGCCCAGTGCATTGCGCACCCCTCGTCCCCGTGACACTACGCCACTGTCGAGGGCGATGGTGCGCATGCCCACAAAGAGGACCCTGAGTGCCACCTCTGGCACCTGTGCCATAGGTTTGATAGCAGAGCCAGAAGTAATTTTATTCCACTTCTGGTCTTGAGTTTAATAAAAATGGAATAATGTTTTATTTCTGTATAAGATAGGTAGGAACAACCCTGTATTAGATAGAAAGCCGGACTTGTAGTTATCTTTTGTAATTGTGTCTGCATGAAACCTCCTTGGCTCAAGGCAGGAATCCACCCCTGCTCCACCTGGGCGCGTTCCTTTCATTTGTAAAAACCCTGAATGGACGTTGACAAAAGAGACCCCGGAAGAAGCGCCTCAATCTGCCTAATCCCACCAGCAGGCAGATAAGGGTGCCGTCATCGTTAGGTTTAGTTTCCTGACCCCAAGCACCCAAAAGGACTCTTTTGTGCTTTTCCCGCCAGTACCTACGTCATCGCCTCGCTCTACTCCAGCCGCGAAATTCAAGAAGGGACTGCCCATCAGACTCTAATTGGTTCCCATGTATTGTAGCTGTATGATTGGTTGTCATGTATTTTGTGAATGAATGGTTGTAGGCTGTCTTGCATTCTCCCGGACTCCCTACGGGAGAAAGTATATTTAAGATGTTGTCAAGCTGCTAGGCAGTTGCAGTTGCCGTGGTGCGGAGGTGCTGACACGTAGGTCAGCATCTCAATAAAACTTTTCTTATTTACTATACTCGCTGTGTCGGGTCCCGTTTCTGTTCCCCTGCGCTGCCGAGAGCTGGGCAAATAAAAGTTACCAGGCAGCGCGGTAACAGTTTCACCACCACTGTTAGAGGCAGGGTAGTTAAAGATCCAGCCTTAGCCAAAGAATAACAACACCTGCAGGTTTTCAAAGTGCCATTGTTTCTCCTTTATAATGAAGGGGAGGGGACTTGAAGAGACCACTCAGCCGAGGAGTTGTAGCACAGTTTCTCTCTTGTCCAAACAGCTCACAAAAGCCACTGCTAGAAGAATCTCCCCGAGTGAATGAACAGGTAGCAGGTTCAGCACTAATTTTAAAAAAGAAGCTTATCTTCATACGGCAGACAATTTGTTTATGGAACTCATTGCCACAGGATGATCAGACAAATTTAAGAAAGACAGATCAGTGACAGGTCAAGTTTGGTCAATGGTACCTCCATGTACAAGTGCAATCTACCTCTGAACAGAATTTGGCGGTAAAGCACCAAAGCACAAAGGGCATCCCCTCCATACCCTATTTGTGAGTTTCCAGAGACATCTCTCTGACTAGTGTGAGGAGCCAGGGGTGGCGAACCTTTGGCACCCCAGATGTTATGGACTACAATTCCCATCAATCCCTGCCAGTATGGCCAATTGGGGACTTGATAGTAGGCGCCATCTTTTATGCTGATTTTAATAATGCTGCGTTTTAATAAGATGGGGTTATTTTATATAGAGCCAAAAATTACCTAATATTTATTGGATTTTAGCTTTGATTTATGTGCTCTATTCTGTTTTGTTCACCGCCCTGAGCCCTTCGGGGGAGGGCGGTATAGAAATATAACCGATAGATAGATAGATAGATAGATAGATAGATAGATAGATAGATAGATAGATAGATAGATAGATAGATAGATAGATAGATAGATAGATAGATAGATAGATAGATAGATAGATAGATAGATAGATAGATAGATAGATAGATAGATAGATAGATAGATAGATAGATAGATAGATAAAGGTTCTCCACCACAGGACTAGGCAGACTTGCAGACCGATCTAGCGCGGGAATTCTCACCGCTCCTTCCGCCTCTGCCCTCTTGACATCTTACTTTTTGCAGCTGGGCTTCCCTTCTAGCTGTCAGGATGAGCTGAGCTCCAAATCTGGCATAATGGTAGGCCATCTGCTCCCCGATCCCAGCGCTGGCTCCGGTCAGCAGGACACGGGCCCCAGAGAGGCTCTCTGCATAAAACAGAGAGAGAAAAGACAATCTTTTTCCCAGCTGCATACGCAGCCCTGAGTTTTGACTGCCAACAAGTCTCTTGCTTAGAGAGCTCCATTCCATCTCCTCAACTGTCCCTTATGCCTGGAAACTGACCCCTCCAGCCACGCAGATTTCCCGCACCTCTGCCCCTTCCGCCCTTTGCATTTCTAGCACCCATCTCTTTGTCGGCCGCAAGATGGGATTTGACTTGTGTTTGGTTACATTATTCTGTGCTGCACCCTGCCCGCGAAAGCCGTGTTGCTGTTATCACTGAAAGTATAATCACATTTAATCATATTTAATCGCATTTATTAGTCACTTATATTCAATAATCAAGATACACTTATTCCTATGTTATACTAGTTATTTGGAGTTACTTACTGTAAGGAAACCTCTAACTCTCAATCTGAGCTGAATGAGAAAGAGCCAAACAACATGGATAGCTACACTTTCTGCTGATTCGGCAGACCCTGACAGCATAAGTAAAACATAGCCCAGGGGTAGGGAACCTGCGGCTCGAGAGCCGCATGCGGCTCTTCTGCCCTTGCACTCCGGCTCCACGAGCTGAGCCGCTGGCACCATCCTTGCTGGGCGCACCAATTGCCCACAGCCGGCTGGGCCGCGGGCTTCCCCTCTTGCCCGCCTCATTGGAGCGGGGTGGGTGCTTTCCCGGCGGCCGGCAAGGCCGAGCCGCTGGCCTCATCCTTGCCCGCCCTGCAGGCAGCAGGGCAGACGCATCCATGTGCTTCTCAGAATGAGTGGAGTAAAAGGTAAAAAAACCCCAATATATACAGTGTTATCTTTATTTTAAATGTCAAAAATTATTTACGGCTCCAAGTGTTTTCTTTTCCCATGGAAAATGGGTCCAAATGGCTCTTTGAGTGTTAAAGGTTCCCTACCCCTGACATAGCCTAAAACAAGCCCCTAACACATAACAAAAAAAGGCCTTTAAGGGTACACTAGCCAAAGCATTCAGCAGTAAGTCCTCCTGCCTGAATCAAGGTCGGAGACAGAGAGTTGAGTTAGAGTTGCACTTGCCTCTGTCAAGTGCATTCCTCCTGTCAGATTCTGTGTTTTACCATCCATCTAAGTGGGTGAAGAAAGGGACACTGAGATTTTATTTATTTATTTATTTGTTATTACATTTTTATACCGCCCTCCCCCGGATAAAACAAATAAAATTAAATTAAGGATAAAACAAATAAAATTAAATTAAGACTTAAAATGCAGCAGCGTTCAGCTATCGAACCCGATTTAAATTTAAGTTTAAAAATAGATGGCATCCGACTATTAAAACTCCTCTTAAGAGAGGGACAGTGGGTCTAGAATGTTACACAGCATGTTTATTTGTTTCGGGCACCCACATCAGCAGCTGGTCTCCCCGAAGGCCCGGGTGGAAAAGCTCAGTCTTACAGGCCCTGCGGAACTCGATGAGGTCCCGCAGGGCCCGGACAGCTGGAGGGAGAGCACTCCACCAGGCAGGGGCCGGGGCTGTAAAAGCCCTGGCCCTGGTGGAGGCCAGCCACATCATAGAGGGGGCGGGGATCACCAGCAAATTGGCCTCCGCAGAACGCAGGGACCGAAGTGGGACATATGGGGCCAGACGGTCTCGTAGGTACGAGGGTCCCAGGCTGCGCAAGGCCTTAAAGGTTAAAACCAATACCTTGAAGACGAAGATGGTGCCAAGGGTTGAGAAGCGTTGGGAGAAAGTTGTTTTAATAAAGTGGAAAATTGTTTAAGGATTGTCCTGTAAATTATCCCTGAGTTTAACGAGGTAATAGAATGAACATGTAATAAAGAAACGATCAATCTATGGGACATACCTCTCAGAGTCGCCAAAAGAAAACATCTTTATGTCAAAAGAATCATTAGCCTGGCAAAATTATGCGTCTATACTGGAGGATTTTAAGTTTTGCATGTTATTCCAAGGTGTCAAGAATTCTGTGATGTATAGGAATTTAATGACTTAGCATGTGATGCTTTTCTATAAAAGGGATGGTCCCCAAAGCCGAAGTTGAGTCTTTCCTCCCAGGGTGCTATTGCAACCTGTTCCTTTCTAATACACTTACTAAGTTCTTGAAATCATTTTCTTTGTCTGTCTCTTTGATTCTCTAAATCTGAATTGGGTAACTTATCCTGTTCCCTCTATTCGGGGTAACATTGCAAAGTACCAAGAAGAAATCTCTCAGTAGCCTTGAGGCTGGACATTTCCCAGAATCTCAACTGATCTCCAGATGATAGGCTATGCCAGCTGTGGAGGATGGACTCTATGCATTGTCCCACCCCTTCCCAAACCCCGCCCTCCCTTGGCTCCACCCCCTAAATCTGCAGGAATTTTCCCCAACCCAGAGTTGGCAACTCCAGATACCCCCCCCCTCTATATTTTCCACTTGGGTGTCCAGCAGTGGGGGCTTCTTTTTCCCCTCCTAAACCAGCCATTAAGAAATCTCTTGCTCTTTCCTAGGTCCAAAGGTCTTAGAAAAGAAGGCCTGATAATTTCACACCACTCTATTTACTTTTTAACCCTGCTTTTCCTCCTAGAACCTCAGAATAGGAATGCATCGCTCCCCGTTTCCCATTTTATCCTCACCCCAACAGACCTATGAGTTAGGTCAGGCTGCGAGAGGATGAATCAAGGGCAGGGCTTTATTTAATTCTTACTGTATATACTCGTGTACAAGTCGACCCGCATATAAGTCGAGGCGCCTAATTTTACCACAAAAAACTGGGAAAACTGATTGACTCGTGTATAAGCCTAGGGTGGGAAATGCAGCAGTTACTGATAAATTTCAAAAATAAAAATAGATACCAATTAGGAGCAGCAGTGGCGTAGTGGTTAAGAGCAGGTGCATTCTAATCTGGAGGAACCGGGTTTGATTCCCCGCTCTGCCGCTTGAGCTGTGGAGGCTTATCTGGGGAATTCAGATTAGCCTGTGCACTCCCACACACACCAACTGGGTGACCTTGGGCTAGTCACAGTTCTTCTGAGCTCTCTCAGCCCTACCCACCTCACAAGTTGTTTGTTGTGAGTGGGGGAACGGAAAGGAGTTTGTAAGCCCCTTTGAGTCTCCTACAGGAGAGAAAGGGGGGATACAAATCCAAACTCTTCTTCTTCTTCTTCTTCAATAAAAATATTTTTAAATATTTATTTCAAAGAAAAACAGTATGGTATCCACCATAACTTTAAAAGTTTGGAAGTGGAATATATAACTCTCACAGACAGTATCTCTTCAGAGTTTCATAGGGAAGATGCTCAACAAGATCCCCCTTTAAAAAAAGTCCCTACAGGTTCTCCTTCGACACGGATAGCTTATCATGACACAGTGAAGATGCTTGCGTGGTGACGGCAGCCGCTGCCCCAAAGCAAGTCTTTTTTGCAGGTCTGCAAGCTCAGCTGGACAGAAGTCCCACCTGCTTTCCAAAAACACTGGGTGGGGGCCGAGAAAGGTGCCGGCAGTGGCTGCACCCCCAGGGTACCCTGTGTGTGTGTGTGGGGGGGGGGGATTCCTGCCACCATGGGCTCCAGAAGTGTGGATTTCCCAATGAGTATGGCTCCCTAGTATTCATGGAGCTTCCTGGTCTGAGCAAAAATTCTGTAACATATGAATTTAATATTCACACCTATTCACTGAATATTCACTGTGAATGAAGCTACTGGCCACCTGTAGTGCAGCGAAGCGACAGCCCAAGGCTTACCTGGGAGCTGCCTTTGTGTCCACTTAGCAGGGAGCAGGTGCAGAAAAACACCCTCAGCTCCCAGCCTTTTTTCGCTCGCCACCCATCCCCCCCACCCGCTCGCCACCTGTTCACTCGCGTATAAGTCGAGGGGGCTTTTTTCAGCGCCAAAAATGTGCTGAAAAAGTAGACTTATACACGAGTATATATGGTATCTATATAAAACATGCATTACTGTGTTTCCCTGAATATAAGACAGTGTCTTATATTAATTTTTGCTCCCAAAGATGCGCTATGTCTTATTTTCAGGGGATGTCTTATTTTTCTGTGTTCTGTTCGTCGGGCATGCTTCCAAACAAAAACTTTGCTATGTCTTACTTTCGGGGGATGCCTTATATTTCGCACTTCAGCAAAACCTCTACTATGTCTTATTTTTCGGGGATGTCTTATATTAGGGGAAACAGGGTAGCTATCTTCCACACACACACACACACACACTGTGGTGTTCAAGGCGACTTACAACATAGATGCAATGCATAACATTCATAAAATCACAATTCTACTGGTAAACTTACACAAACACGTCCCTTAATAAAACCCATCTTCAGCTGCCTCCTGAAGACTGGCAGTGAGGAAGCAGCCTTCAAGGACCCACCAAACACATTTTCTTTCTTAAAAGAGAGCTCACAAGACTGGATGCCCCCACCTCCTTCTGTGCTCCTATCTACCTGGCTCAAAGGTGTCCCTCCAGGAGAACGCCAACCAGCCGACCACGATGGTCAGGCCACAAAGCATCCACGCCGTGGCTTTCATTCTTGCCGGAATTTTACTGCATGAAGCAGAACGCAGCTAAAGGGACCGGCTTGACAGATGAGGACTGTTGTTTCTTCAAGTTTTATCAAATCTCCTCTTCCTCCACCCATTCGTATGGTACAAAGTCCAATGGGCTCAATCACTAAGTCGCACCTACCTTTACACTGAGCAAACAAGGTGTGGAAACAGCAGTGAAAGTGTTGTGGTTAAGAGCATGGTGTATGGCATAGGTGTCAAACTCATGGCCCTCCAGATTTTATTTATTTATTTATTTATTCATTCATTTATTATTTAGATTTTTATACCGCCCCATCCCCATCGTGCTGGCAGGGGATGATGGGAGCTGTAGACCATAAGGGCCACGAGTTTGGAGGGCCACGAGTTTGACACCTTGTGGTGTATGGTGTAGTGGCTAAGAGCAGGTGGCCTCTAATCTGAAAAACTAGGTTTGATTCCTCACCCCTGCATGCGAGCAGTGGAACTTATCTGGTGAACCAGATTTGTTTGGCGACCATGGGCCATTCACAGTTCTCTCAGAATTCTCTCAGCCTCTGTTAAGGGGAGAGGAAGGGAAAGGAGTTTGTAAGCCGTCTTGAGTCTCCTTACAAGAGAGAAAAGTGGGGTATAAATACAAACTCCTCCTCTTCTCCTCCTCCTTCAATGTATTATTCTAATTCTGCACCCCCCTTCCCAGCTTCCACCCCCCCCCCCGTGGCCCACTTATGGAAGCCTGCAGGAAGGCAGGAATGGGGCTCAGCAGCGGGTGGTTCGGGCACATGCCATTCCATCATGTGGGGGGGGGGCACCCATGACGGAACGGCTGTTGGAATAAGCGACTTCTGCATGCCTGGATACCGGGGGCGGGGGGGGGGGGCGGGTTGCTGTGTATCTCACTCTAACTGTGTTGTTGCCTCTCGTTTGCCCTCCTTGTTTGGGCCAGGAGACCGCCCACTAACTTCCTTTCTTCCCCATGGCGGTCTCACTTCTGAACTGACCTTTGTTCTGAGCGCACGGTCAATGGCTGCCTGCCTCAGTGGGGCTTTCCCACTGAAGCACTCTCTCACTTGCACACACGTGATGGCGCGGTAGAGTGCCCACTTGTCGTAGGGATAGTATTCCTTAGATTAGGGTTTCTTTATACACGTTGCGTTGATGTGGCTGTGTAGGGATGGTTGGAAGGGGGACTGTGGAAGATGGGGTGTGAGGATTGCAGAAATGTGCATTGGGGGATGTTTGTATTTTCATTGTGCATGCATAATGATATTAAAGTTTATCTATCTATCTATCGCAGTGGTGTAGGAGGTTAAGAGCTCGTGTATCTAATCTGGAGGAACCGGGTTTGATTCCCAGCTCTGCCGCTTGAGCTGTGGAGGCTTATCTGGGGAATTCAGATTAGCCTGTACACTCCCACACATGCCAGCTGGGTGACCTTGGGCTAGTCACAGCTTCTCGGCGCTCTCTCAGCTCCACCTGCCTCCCAGGGTGTTTGTTGTGAGGGGGGAAGGGCAAGGAGATTTGTAAGCCCCTTTGAGTCTCCTGCAGGAGAGAAAGGGGGGATATAAATCCAAACTACTCCTCCTCGTCTTCTTCTACCTACCTTTTTCCTGGAACAAAACTGTGAACTGGAGATGCTTGAATAATACCTTTTACATTTATCTCTTGGGAAGTTTCTATAAACTGCATTCACACACACTATTATTATTATTATTATTATTATTATTATTATTATTATTATTATTATTATTATTATTATTATTATTATTATTATTATTATTATTATTATTATTATTATTATTATTATTATTATTATTATTATTATTATTATTATTTATTAAACTTGCTATACCGCCCTATCCCCGGAGGGCTCAGGGCGGTGAACAACATAAAGTCATACAAAAAACATAAAAATCTTAAAACAGGTACATTCTACAATAGGGCCCGCGAGACCCATATACCACCCTCTTCCAAAAATGAGGAGGGGTCCCAATGATGTTAGGGGACCCTACTAGCAGGGGGGGCGGGGCATTATCGGCGGCTGGACTCTCCGAAGGCCCGGTGGAATAATTCGGTTTTACAGGCCCTGCGGAACTCTCCAAGGTCCCGCAGGGCCCGAATAGCTGATGGTAATGTGTTCCACCAGGCCGGTGCCAGGGCTGTAAAGGCCCTGGCCCGTGTGGAGGCCAGCCGCATCATCGAGGGGCCAGGGATCTCCAGTAGATTCGCCTCTGCTGATCGCAGAGGACGAGCCGGGACATATGGGGTAATGCGGTCCCGAAGGTACGAGGGTCCCGGGCCGCGTAAGGCCTTAAAGGTCAACACCCACACCTTGAACACGATTCGGAATTCGATAGGTAACCAATGCAGGCGGCGCAACACAGGGGAGATGTGTTCACGAAAGGCACCCCCTGTGAGCAACCGGGCCGCCGCATGTTGGACCAATTTCAGTTTCCGGATCAGGCGCAAGGGAAGGCCCGCGTAGAGCGAGTTACAATAGTCCAGTCTGGAGGTGACCGTTGCATGGATCACAGTGGCTAGGTCAGTGTTGGAGAGAAAGGGGGCCAGCCGACGGGCCTGTCGAAGATGGAAAAACGCAACCCGGGTTATATGGGCCACCTGGGTCTCCATTGAAAGAGACGAATCCAGGTGGACCCCCAGGCTGCGAACGGAGGGGGTCGGTGCCAATATGGCCCCCTCCCACACCGGCGGCTGGAAATCCCCAATCTCACCCCCACGACCAAGCCAAAGGATCTCCGTCTTCGATGGGTTAAGTTTTAACCTGCTCTGTTGTAGCCAACCAGCGACCGCCTCCAAACATTGCTGTAGAGCTGCAGGGGCGGCGGCAGCTCCCCCCTCCATCAACAGAATGAGCTGAGTGTCATCAGCGTACTGATGGCAGATCAGCCCAAAGCTCCGTACCAGCTGAGCAAGTGGTCGCATATAGATGTTAAATAACAGTGGGGACAGCAATGCCCCCTGAGGCACACCGCAATGAAGCGGGCACCTCCGGGAAGCTTTGTCCTGGATCTACTGGGCTGATCCATAATTCTAAACTAAATCTAACATAGGGATGCTGTGTGGTTTCCGAGCTGTATGGACGTGTTCTAGCAGCATTCTCTCCTGATGTTTCACCTGCATCTGTGGCTGCCATCTTCAGAGGATCTGAGATTCAGATCCTCTGAAGATGCCAGCCACAGATGCAGGCGAAATGTCAGG
>NW_025949944.1:0-10660 GCF_021028975.2 Sphaerodactylus townsendi
ACTACCACATCACACAGCCTCACAGCCCGGAAACCCACAACAGCCAGCATAGTCCAGCAATGAAATCCTTCAACAATGCACATCTCTCTCTCTCTCTCTCTCTCTCTCTCTCTCTCTGCCTGCCTGCCTGCCTCCCCCCCCCCCCACCACAACACATACTCAATATTTGATACTCCAAGACAATAGCCCACAAGTATTCCTTTATTGTCTTGACCCCCAACTGTCTGACTTTTAGGGGATTTTCACTGAGATGGCACAACACAGCACACAGCCGGCTCCTTCCCGCTCCTTGAGGAGAGGGACAGAATAAGGACCTTCAGTAGGTCCTACTTTTTCCATCGCCGCAGCACTTCTACGACGGAAGCTTCCCCCTGATAAAACTCTCTGCTGGTGCCCGGTCTGCAGCTGATGAACTACCCGGCCGCTGCATCTTTCACATAAGTACAGCATGAAAAAAGTCAGCTCAGCAGGGAAAAGCCATCCCCCCCCCCAGCAGATGCAGGAAGAAGGAAACTTCTCCGGTTGAAGTTCCGCCTGCCACTCAAGGGCTGAATAGCATAGGGGTCCGACTAAAGGGGGGGGGGGACGTGTGGGGGCCGCTCTGTTTAAAGCTAGCGATTATTTACCAGGCAGGGTTCAAAGAAAAGCAGCGCTGCAGCAGTTTGTGTACATCCTAACATGCCCCCTGGTTTGGGGCACGAGCCCCCCGCCCCAACCCCAAAAGCACTCACTCGCCGCAACTCATCCTGCCGGCTGCTGTCCCAGATCTTGGCAGTCCCACGGTGTGAATGAAGCTCTGGAGGCCGAGCGCTGCCCCTCCCTGGCCACAGCCACGCAGGTGACCGATTAACACCCGCGACACACACACCCCTCCCCCCGCCCGGCTCGCCACTTGCTCAGCAGACCAGAAATATCGTCCTGGCTCGCGGTCATTCTTGCCTATCTCCCCAGGGGGGAGGAGGGGCTTGAGATCAACCCGTTCTTAATGCGAGGGATCTGGAAGGCTATAGCTCCTGAGAATGTGCAGAGTGTACAGCCATTCACCGCGGAGGAATTGCATGCAATGGGGTGTTTTTCTAACTAGGGAAAGGGAAGGCTTTCTGCTTCTGCCTCCCTAAGGGTTCTCCAGGGAAAGATGTGCGGCCTGTGTAGAAATTTGCTGTGACCCAGTGGCTAAAGCGTTAGATTTGACCATGGGAGATCCAGGTCCTCCGCTAGTAATCCTTAGGGAAGCCATATTCTTGCTCCCAGCCTCAGCTGCACCACATGCAAAATAGGAATATAAATGGCCTGCCTTGCAGGGTTGTTAGGAGAGCAAAGTACTTTAAGCATATTAGGCATAAGACTTTTGTCCATGAGTTTAATGAGGCTAGGAAGTTGTGCAACCCAGCTGGCATGAGGGTGGATGGGAACACTTTCCAGATCTAGCAAGAAGGAGATCCAATTCCCCATGGTCTATTGGAAAATCTAGCAACACAGGAATGAAGGGATCCACCTTTTGAATACTGTGTGAATAAGAAATCCAGCAGGCAAAACTTTCTTCTATCACACTTTTTGCAGGGGTGCACCAGCTGAACTTTTGCCTGTCAAGCAAAAACAACAACAACAACAACTCCCCCCCCCCCCAACCTGTCAGTCCACTTGGGAAGCTGTGAGTATTAGCCAGTGTGGTGCAGTGATTCTAATGCTAGACTAGGATCTCAGAGAACCAGGTTCAAATCCCCATTCTGCTGTGAAATCTCATGGGGTATCCCTGGACCAGTCACAGACTATCAAGCTAACCTACCTCACAGAGTTGTTGTGATGAGAAAATGATGTCACAAGCAGGCTCCCATTGTGGAGAAAAGCAGGGGATACATTGCTATTTTTTTTTAAAAAACCTGACCAAATTACTAAAGTTTTGGGAAGGGATGGATATAAAATGTGAGTGCCCAGGACTTCCTATGAAGTCCTTTCCATCGTCTTTACTTCAAGGCCGGTTCTTAAACATCCATTGGCATGATCAACACTGTTCTTTCTACCCTCCTTATATTGACTCCCTTGAACACGTCTTGCTCTCCTGCCCTAAGTAGAACAGCTTTAGGCCGGACTTCTCTGCCTTAGCCTCGGTTGGATTCTCGGATCTTCCTATCAACACACAGATGATTTTCCTGCCTGACAATCCCGAGGCTGAAACAACGGAAATCGTAGCCAAATTTTTGTTGCTACGTTTTGAATTAGGTTCCCTTGGCTTCTGTCCATATTACTTTTACTGTTCTCTGCTGGATTTACTCTCTTTTGTCCCTGTGTTGTATATGCCTCATAAAAGTCTCTGAATCTGCATCTGACTTCCTGTGAAGGCAGAGTTCTCGGCCTGTGGGCTGCAGCCTTGTTAATCCTCCATGGAAGTGACCCTGTGCTGAACCGGGGTGGGGGGTGGGGGTGGGGGGACGACGACACTGCATCTAAAAACGGCAGCATGTAATTTGCCGGCTGCCACTCTAATCAGGGTCATGTCCAGATTGTGACTCACACACCTGCCGCTGGTCAGAGAGACTGCACGTGTCGGCCTGTGAGTTCACAGGCAGGAAGAGCCAAGCACAAAGCATTTCATGCACACGCACACACAAAACATATCCAAGACGGGCAAAGATGCAGGCATTGGTCTGTGGGATGCCAGCCTCCAGGCGGGTGGCTGGGGGTGGGGGATGTCCCAGAGTTACAGCTCATCTCCAGAAAGAAAAATAAAAGGATTAAGAAATAATAATGATATTATGGTGTGTGTGTGTGTGTGTGTGTGTGTGTGTGAGAGAGAGAGAGAGAGAGAGAGGGGGGGGGTCTACTATAGATTGCCAGGTCCTCTATGGCCACTGACATTGAATAGGGGGTGGGATTTGCCAGCTCCAGGTTGGGAAACTCTTGGAGATTTGGGGGTGGAACTTGGGAAGGAAAGGGACCTCAGTGGGGCACAATGCCATGGGGCACAATGCCCTCCAGAGCATCCATTTTCTCCAGGGGAACTGATCTGTGTTGCCTGGAGACGAGCCGTAATTCTAGGGCAGGGGTCTGCAACCTGCAGCCCTCCAGATGTTCATGGACTACTATTCCCATCAGCCCCTGCCATCATGGCCAATTGGTTGCAGACCCCTGCCCCTGTTCTAGGGGGTCCCCAGGTCCCACCTGGAGCCTGGCATCCCTATCTATAGACCACTAAGCCAGACTGTGAACTTGGATGAGGTGCTCCTAGACCAGATTACAAAGTTCTCAAGGGGACGAGACATCGAGGTCATGGGAGATTTCAATTACCCAGATATCTGTTGGAAGTCAAACCCTGCTAAAAATAAAAGGCCTGATAAATTCTTGGCATCTTGCTGACAACTTCATTTTCCCAAAGGTGGAGACAGAAACAAAAGGGTCTGCTATCTTGGAATTAACTCTCCTCGTCAGGGGAGAACTGGTGGATGAGATGAAAGTACTGGGCTCTCTTGGTGGAAGCGACTGTATAATTCTGGAAACTGGAAGGGAAAGTCAGACACCTAGGTTGGACTTTAGAAAAAACTAATGTTAACAAACTTAAAGTGATGCTGGTTAGAATCCCATAGTCAGAAATAGTTAGGGAGAAGGGAGTTCAAGAGGGGTGGGAGTTTCTTAAAAGTGAAATATTGAAGGCACAATCCCAAATGATTCCAGTGAGAAATGAAGAATGGGAGGAATCTAACAAGCCAAGATGATTCCATAAACAGTTTTCTAAAGATCTGAATTTAAAAAGATTTATTTAGGAAAGGGAAAGAGGCAGAGGTGTATCTCGGGAAAATGTAGCCCGGTGCAAAATCTGAGTTTGGGCGGCTGCCCTCCCCCACCATGACCAAACAACGCTTTTTGCACCAGGTCTTGAAGTCAGTGTATGAACCCAGAAAGGAAAGGGAAATTTTAAGAGGTGATGAAGAGAGGGCAGAACGGCTCGATCCCTACTGGGTCGCAGTCTGCCCTTGCAAGGGAAACTCTGCTGACAAAAAGAGAGTGATTTGTCCCCTAATTTTTTCTCATGGGGCAGAATATGCAACACTCTGTGGACCAACGTCAGTCTAGTTGGAGAGTAAATGGCTGAAACTGGTCAGGAGCAGCATTTCTATGGCTGCATACCTATTGTCAGTAGGTAAGTACGACCAATGTTGGATAAAAATCATCAAACAATTGGTCTAATGAAGCCAAACTTTTCATTTGTAAACAGAACGTTTGGGGAAACACACTCACAGAAAGCCATGTGCCTGCCCCAGAAGAAAAGAGCAAAAGAAATTTTTATACCCTTGATCACTTTGCTAAAAATAAACAGTCATTCTGATTGGCTAGTTTATAGCCAGGTGGGTAATTGGCTAAAATGCTAGACAAAGAATAAAGGAACAGCTTTTTGGCAATAGGGTTTGTTTCGGTCTTGAACAAAGGATCACGGCACTGAAAGTCTCTTTATCTTGTCCAGTCTGACTGATAACCACCAGATGTACAGAGTAACGTGTCTGCCGGTCCTGACCTTGTCATTGCTGGCTTACAATCTAAGACTCTAAAGTGGACACCACTGTGCAGTGCAACTTACAAACAGCCATTATTAACTTTAAAACAGACACTGTTACCTGGCGTTCAGCTTTCACAAATGAAAACAAACATAATTTGTCTCACACCAACATCTGTACTTTCTGAACAGTAGCTTTGAAAAAGAGGCTAATTATCTGCTCTGCAATGGAGTTGGCACCATCTAACACCAAGGGCTTTGCAGTTAATAGAATGCATGTACTCAGGCATTGCACAGTCTGTTTTCCATTTAAAGGTAATTGTAGATTTAGTCTCCATGCTGTGAAACAATTTATTTCCCTCTATTGTTCCTTTCTTCTCTTTCTTCGAATTCTGGACATCCAACCTAATGAAGAGCTCTGCAGAACCTGAAATCTTGCCCAGGATTTTGTGCTACTTTGGTAGGGCCTCACAAAAGGTACTACACATATTATGATCTTATGATCTTGGGGGAGGGCGGTCTATAAGCCCAATAAACAAAAATAATTCCATGATGTGATTAAGAACATATGTGTAGTGCCCTTTACATCAAAATCTGTACGTTTGTATCTTGTAAACAGTCAACAGATGGTATACACTCGTTTCTTACAGGTTTAAACAGCTTTTTCTTTTTCTGATGAGTGAAACCATGGGCCTTAAAATTTTGCTTTATTCCATGCAAAATGTGAAGTCACTAGGGTGAGAGATTATATACCCGTTGGACATTTTTAGTATGAGGCAGTATTTATTGTTCTGAATTGTAGAAGAATCCCTAGACACCAGCCACTGACCTCCTAGACTTAACTGCCAAGGATTTTTTTTGCCAACAAGTTTGACTTATGATGACCCCTGGTGGGGTTCTCAAGGCAAAAGAAATTCAGAGGTAGTTTGCCATTACCTGCCTCTGCATCACAATCCTGGTATTCCTTGGAGGACTCCCACCCAAATACTTGCCGGGGTCTATCCTGTTTAGCTTCTGAGATCTGACAAGATAGGCCAGCCTGAGCTAACCCGGTTAGGGCTAACTGCCAACCACATAGTTGTATTTCCCCTCACATAGACATGTGTCTGAAATTCAAAATGCCCTGGGTATATTTCTTTCAAAGTGAACTTTACCTACCAAACACTGGACTTCTTTACCAGGAAGAGCAGTCCATGTTCCTGACGGGTCTTGTCCAGGGTTTGACGTCCAGAGAGGTCCGTCTTACATCTTAACAACTCTGCTGGAGCAGAAGTCCCTCCAGCCCAACATCATATTTCCTTGGCAGTTAACCAGATGCCCCTGGAATGCCTACATACCAGCGACAGATGCCAAAGTAAAGAGGATGGAGCCACTCTGGCTGCCCAGCCAATGAGACTGTGGCTGGAGAGATCCGGGCTCAAATCTCTGCTTAGACACAAAGCTCAGTGGACAGCCTTGAGGCAATCTTTCTCTCTCTGGAGTGCTGAGTGGATAAAAGATAGGACAGCAGAACCAGGGGGGCAGCTGAGGTGGAAATGACACAGAGGAGGGAGGAATGTTTGTGTGTGTACAGTTGCAAGCCAGAGATTGCCTCCTGAACAGCTCTGCAGCAATCGATGGAGCTGCAGTTTCTTTGCTTTATTTCCCCTTCCCTTTCTTCCACGGGAAGAACTGCAGAGAAAGAACTCCCCACCCCAACCAGATGTTATCCATTCCACTGCCAGTCTGGTCCAGGACTAATCACTCTTTTCTCCCTGTCTCTGGAGGTTGCACCAAGGAATGAGGTATGGAACACAAGGCCAGACTGCATCAGTCCTCTGGCTTGGACAGCAGGTGGGAATCTGCCCGTTTTCTGCCAATCTATCTACCGCTGGCTTTGCAAACCACTTGCTGAAACATATTTTTAAGCCATTCCAAAGATATAAAAGGTGGCAAATTTAAATCTTCAAAGTAAGCAAATACAACAGAAGCCTTATCAGAGGCCTGAAAGGAGGGAGGATGATGGGAACAGGTACAGAGAAAGAGAAGACCAGGTGGATTCTCTTCATGTTGCTGCCGAAGAGGCAAGAGGCCAAAACAACTTTTGGCACACTCTCTCAGGAGAGGAGAGGAAAACAGCAATATCGAATGATCGTAGAGGTGGTCCTGCCTTTTATTGAATGAGACTAGAGCTTTTTTGAGACAGTCCTGAGAGGGCCAAACCTTGTATGTGTGCAGTGGCAAGTTTATTTATTTCACAAAGTGGTCTATCAAGGTCAATAATGTCCATTCTGACTGGCAGCAGCTGTCCGGGGTCTCAGGAAGAGGCTTTTCACATCACCTACGACTACTTTTAATGGGTGGCGTCAAAGAAGGAAATGAATGCCAGCCAGGGAGAAGACTACTTTTTGTAAAGGGCAGAGATGATGCCACTTCGTCTGCCTTGAGAATTCATCTGCTGATGTCAACTACTAATTATGAACTTTGCTTGACTTTCGTGTGTATCTATTGTAAGATGATTTGCATTCACATGTGCAGAGAAAAGTGGGTTAAAAGTCCCCCAAATAAATAAATATCGGACCTCTGACCTCCTTCATACAAAGCAGATGCCCCAGGGTAGAAACAGAGCCCTTTGCAACAAACTTTCAGCAACTATCCAGGAGTTTACACATTCTTCAGAAGACAACTCTGTGTGCCCGGCTCTTAGATGACCAGTAACCAAAGACAGGGCCTTTTCTGTAAGGGCACCTTGACATCAAAATTCCCTTTACCATAGTACCTATATTGACATGCTTTGGGGGAAGAATAACATTTGGTCTTTTATTGCTGTTTTAAATCAGAAGCAGCTTTTAATTAGTAATCATGACATCTATAACTCTTTAATGGGAAGACTTGTATGTTTTACAGGCACATGTTCAGCGATTGTGAACAGGGATTGTGAAACCTAAATATTTTTATAAAAACAAACAGGGTCTGCAGAGAAAAGGGATCAAGGTCCTTCATTCTTGGAGGTTTTCCAGCAACTTTTTTTGCTGGGGCAGAGGGATTAAAGTGGCAGCTGGTATTTTATTGTTGCCTCATGGACTACAGCAGTGTTCGTAAAGAAGGGAAGGGAGGTCCAGACATCACAACATACTGGAAAGGAACAGGCACAGTTCACCAACACCCACTTGCACTGATGAGAATGCACTCATATTACACCTGCAAGATTGTTAATAGAATTTGGCACCTTCGTGCAAAAGGTTGCAGTACAACATTGCCACCTGCTGGATATCCTGCAGAACATCAGATGTGCTACTTTAGTCCAGCTGAAGGTCAGGCTCTTGCACACCCTCCGCCTTTCTTTGGTGACGGCGCCATCTCATCTTTGCTGCCAGCAGGGCATCTTTTGTACACAGCGTCTCACAAGCGCAGTTCAGCTGCTGTGCCAAGAACACTTAGGATGACCGATGTCAAATCAAGGCATGCAGGTATGGTGTGCCAGTGTGCCAAGCCCCCCAGCTGATTCTGCGTAAATCCTTTGCTTTGGACTTGTAAAATGCCCAGGGGTTTCCATGATGGTTAAATGAGCTGAACTGCCCCCGAAGCCACTAAAGGAGCTATCGTTTTGTACCGGATCAGGTGCTGAGAATTTTCATCCAGGTCAATCACATATTCCCTGAAAGAAAGAGAACAATGACAAACCACTGACTTGGGGTGCAATTTTGTTCCCTCTTTCTTGGAAGTAGGCCCACTATGCACAGTGGGATTTCGCTCCAAGTTACTTATGTAGGATTGGGCATCTTACGTTTTCAAACATTTAATTAATGCAATGTCTTTACCAAGGGATTTGCAATCTTTTGCAGATTAAAACCCTTTTAAGCTTTCCTTTCTCTAGTTAGGGACTCTAGATGCTATACCTGTCACGAGGGTACAATGGAAACAGTGAGACTATCATCATTACAATCAAGATCATTGTAACCAGCAAGAATTAAGCCCCCCCCCCCCCCCCTTGCTCAAGCACATGGTGAGTGGCTACCTAACAAAAAACCAGAATATCGCTGGAGAGACTCTCGCACGGACCAAGAAGGGAGGTGGGAAAGAAATTAGTGTGGTTTTCTAGGAGATCTCTACTTGCCACCATGGGCCAGAAGGGCATTTGCGGGAAACGTCACTGAGGATCCAGACAACCCTCATTAGAGCTAAAATATTCAAAATTTTATTCCATGTGATACATCTGTATGATCAGCAGCCCAGGGGGCAAAGGATAAAACGGAGGAAAATGATGTCCCCGTTGTATAGAAAGACAGTGTATAAATACAGTAAAATAAATATAGGCACTGCTGCATGAAGATCTTGCGGTAGATCATTTCATTTATATACCTGAGCTCATTAACTCAACAAGCACGTTTTCCATTTATCCTTTCAAAGTCCACTGAGGATGAAGCTACCTTTCACGAAGGACAAACTGCGATCAGATCTCCTGACGTTTTATTTAATGTCTCAAACAATCAGCTAGGGGTGCAGGATTTGAATAAGGGCTGTGATATTGGGCCATGTTATTTCTTCAATAGAAACTAATCAGATGTCTATAGTGGCCCTGTCTTTTTGCCCTGCCGTGACTAACAGCAACTTCTGGAAGGAAGCTCTGTCCATTCGAGAAGCAGCATAGCAGCAAAATAGAAACTCCCTGATCCTATAAAATGACCCAAATGAAAATAAGCTTCCTGTTTTCCCTGCTGCATTTTAAGATTACATTATACACATGACATTTTCACTTTGAGCAACAACATGACTGCAGCAATTCCTTCCTACCTCTGCTCATCCGTCTCTGGCTCCACCAAGATATTCTCCTGCCTCTCCTTCACCCGTAGGAACACAAAGGAGTCCAGGTTTGGTTTGGTGACTGCAAGGAAAGACAGTACAAGACAGGCAGGTCACGGGAACTGAAGCCCCTTGCATGACATGAATGCAAATGGCCTCTAGTCCAACCCCAGTGAAAGGATCTTGGGTAACAGATGACTTTGGAGAAGTCTACTTGTGAATACTTGGCTGATGGATCCAAACCGGTTTCAAGGTTTACTGGCAAGAGTCCACTGCTTTGGTGACAGAGAACATCATTTGCATTAAGATGATCGCAGATTCAAGCAGCTGGGTAACCAGGTTGACAAATACCTCTTTCAAAGACCTTGGGGACCACCAGGGGTCACAGTGGACTATACTGAGCCAGATGGGTCAGACTGCATAAAAGGATGAGCTACCATTTGTGGCTAGAAGAAATACCCAGAAGGCTAAGGAGAACAAGACATATGCCTTCAAGCACCACCTTCTGCCAGGATACAGAAGTGGATCCCAGAATCTGCCAGCCCTGATGCTAGCCTGCCAAAGAGCAGATGATCAACCCTTAGCATTAAGGGAACATTCACTGCCTAAATTTAGACCGCCAGTTCCTCAGGGCAGGGACCCAACTAACTGCACTTGTGCAACTCCACAAAGATCTAGGTGGGGCCGGATAAAGTCAGGCCTTGCTTACCTGCCTTCAGGAGGTCCACCTTCTGAAGGTTGGGAGGCATGTGCTTCAGAGCCACATTCCGGAAATGAGCCTCTGTGTTTGCCATGTACCTGCAAGCAAGGAGAAGCAGCCCCTTTCAAAGGAAAAGACCTGGAAACAGAGAGCCTGAACTTTGCCAGTCACCAAACATGAACAGAGAACATCCCAAGGAACGTAAGAACATAAGAACAAGCCAGCTGGATCAGACCAAAGTCCATCTAGTCCAGCTCTCTGCTACTCGCAATGGCCCACCAGGTGCCTTTGGGAGCTCACATGTAGGATGTGAACGCAATGGCCTTCTGCGGCTGTTGCTCCCGATCACCTGGTCTGTTAAGGCATTTGAAATCTCAGATCAAGGAGGATCAAGATTGGTAGCCATAAATCGACTTCTCCTCCATAAATCTGTCCAAGCCCCTTTTAAAGCTATCCAGGTTAGTGGCCATCACCACCTCCTGTGGCAGCATATTCCAAACACCAATCACACGTTGTGTGAAGAAGTGTTTCCTTTTATTAGTCCTAATTCTTCCCCCCAGCATTTTCAATGAATGCCCCCTGGTTCTAGTATTGTGAGAAAGAGAGAAAAATTTCTCTCTGTCAACATTTTCTACCCCATGCATAATTTTGTAGACTTCAATCATATCCCCCCTCAGCCGCCTCCTCTCCAA
>NW_025949945.1:0-10657 GCF_021028975.2 Sphaerodactylus townsendi
AGGAAGGAAGGAAGGAAGGAAGGAAGGAAGGAAGGAAGGAAGGAAGGCAGGCAGGCAGGCAGGCAGGCAGGCAGGCAGGCAGGCAGGCAGGCAGGCAGGCAGGCAGGCAGGCAGGCTTTTTTCCTGTTAAGAGAATCTGAGTTCGAATTTCCTCTTTTGCAGTGGAAATGGAAGATGAAGATTTTGGAGTAGAAGACTGAGTGGAGGGATAAGCTAAAGGAAATGGTATGGAAAGGTGAATAGAGGCAATGACATACAAAGGAGCCAGAGAACTCCTCAGATTCCCCCCCCCCCCCCAATTCCATCACAACCGACTGCCAGGATTGTCTCCTTCCAGATCTGAAATAGTGGCTGGTTTTTGTTGTTGTTGTTCAGAGCATGGAAGGTGTTTTGCTACCCAGTTGCGTGCGTGGAGTGTGTGGCTGACACCTTCACCCTAAACATGGAGGGAGACCGTCTTCCTTCACTGCCCTCCCGCAAGCGCCGCTGAGGTTGGTCTTGTCTTTTCCGGTGGGACAACTTCCCTCGCCCCACGGTCTGCAAAACTGATGCAGGTTTACCTTGCAAGGGGTTAATGCGACAGAGTTTGCTTCCCAGAGGGGGCGGGGGGGGGGAATGAAATGAACGGTGGGGACGTTTTTCTATGGGGAGGGGTCGATGTGCTTTGCAGGAAGAGGAAAGGAGGGCGACAGCTTGGATCAGGAGGTGAGGGGCGGGGACGGGGCATGTGGGGGGCGAGAAATGGGGAGGGGGTCCTCTTGGCCCCCGAGTTTCCCTCCCCGTTAAAGCAAGGAGGGGAAAAATATGTTTGCACGTGTCTGCATCCCCACCACACACTCTTGAGAAGAAAGAAGGTCCCAGGTTCAAATCTCTGCCATCGCAGTTGGCTCGTGTTGGGAAAGATCCTTGGTTGGCTCCATCCTCAGAGGAAGCAGTATGAGGTGGTACCGAAGTTTGCAGGGGGTGGGATGAGGCTGTACCACCTCAAATGTTGCAACGGGCGAGGGCTGACGTGTTCTTCCTCCCCCATTACGAAAAGTTTTGCAAATAAACAAGCAAAGAGTAAGGGCTTGGAAATCCTTGAAGATCTGGGGATGGAATGTGGAGTGGACAGGGACCCCAGTGGAGTATGATGTCATAGAGCCCACCCTCCAAAGCATTTGTTTTCTCCAGGGGAACTTGATTGTAGTAATACGCTGGTTAATAATCTCTGTAATGAGTGTGGAATCAGAGGTTCGCCTACAATGGTTAAGTGGTGTAGGGGTTAGATCCAATTCACAAAATTAGAGTCTGCCACTCAAGGAAGGAGTGGAAAATCAAACTTGGCTCTGCAATACAAGGGGAAGGCAGGAAGATGGCATGCCATGGATAAAAGCTTTTTGAATTAGTGAAATGTTTACTTTGGGCCTAAGTCACCCAACCCAACATTTTTGCCTTCAACATGAAATAACTCTGCCAAACATATGTTGACAACTGATGGCGCAATGTGCCATAAAGTTGCAGCCAACTTAGTGACAACTTAATAGGGTTTTCAAGGCAAGAGACAAATAGAGGTGTTTTGCCATTCCTCTGCATAGTGACCCTGGTATTCCTTGCAGGTCTCCCATCCAATCCTGAGATCTGACAAGATTAGGCTTGCCTGGGCATGACAGCAATCCCAATTTTATCTTTCAAAGGTAAATTGTGTATTTACAAAAGGAGAGTTGAAATATTGATTTAAAAGGTGTGATTTCCACATATTTAGCATATGTCCAGAAGCTGAACACTTACTTGTTTTCACGCTTATTCTGTTTTCTCCAGGTGGAAGCTCATGCACATCTCTTCAGGTCATTGCACCTGAAAGGATTTCTATAACATCCACCAAGGATGAAGATGGAAGAGCAAGATCCCTTAAGTTGCACATTAGACAGAGCCGAGGGGACAGGAAAAATCCCTCTCGACTTCCAGGCCGGGAGCGTCAGAGAATTCCTGCAAAGGAGACCACAAGCAGTTAAACAGGAATCTGATGAGGGTTCCCTTCAGAAGTGGGAAACCCAGTGGCAGGAGTTCCTGAAGACAGTGGAGTCTCCTCCTAGAGGCTGGGGAACCCCAGAGTTGCCAGAGGACCACCGGACATGGGAGGACACAAAGGCCTTCCTGGCTGCCTTTGAACAAGTGGCCAAAGGCTGCCATTGGCCCAAGGAAGAGTGGGTGGCCCGACTCCTGCCAGCCCTGAATGGAGAAATGGAACAGGTGTTTAGCAGTTTGGATCTCAGAGATAGGAGTGACTATAGGAAAGTGAAGGGAGCCATCTTGCGAGGGGATGCTTTGAGGCGGGAAAGGCAGCGCCAGTACTTCCGACGTTTCTGCTATCAAGAGGCTGACGGGCCGAGAGGGACATACAGCCGTCTTCAGGAACTTTGTCATGAGTGGCTGAGAGTGGAGAGACACTCCAAGGAGCAGATCCTGGAGCTGCTGATCCTGGAGCAGTTCCTGGCCATCCTGCCCCCAGAGATCCAGACCTGGGTGAGGGAATGCGGCCCCGAAAGCTGCTCTCAGGCAGTAGCCCTGGCAGAAGGCTTTCTGTTGAAGCAACAAGAGGCCCGAAGACATGAAGAACAGGTGAGGATGTCCCAGTTTGTGGTTCCTACATGCCACATGACCTGTGGTGGGGCAAGTGTTGAGATCTTTGTCTCTTCTGGGACTTGGAAGGCCAAGCAGCAAGCTCAGCCAGCCTTCTTGCTTGCCTCTCCTGGATTGACCAGTGTGGCCAATCCTGTCTTTTTCACTAAATCTAGTCTCCAATAAAGGACAGGTTCTCCAAAAAGAGGTAGTATTTTCTTCCTTAATGGGGCTGCTAAGCATGGGGGGGGGGGCGGGGAGCCAGTGTGGTGTAGTGGTTAAAAGTGACAGACTGTAATCTAGAGAACCAGGTTCAATTCCCCACTGCTCCACATGAAGACTGCTGGGTGACCCTGGGTCAGTCACGGTTCTCTCAGAACTCTCACCCTACACAGAGGCAGGCAATGGCAAATCACCTCTGAACATTTCTTGTCTTGGAAACCCCGTGGTCTCACCATAAATTGGCTGTGGTTTGATGGCACATTTCACCACCAAGCATTTGGGGGTGGGGGATGGGGCCTTTTCCCTCCCACTAAAATATCCCTCTCTGCCATTGCAGGCGCTGTTTGAACAGGCAGCTGTGAGTTTCTTTGAGGCAGGCCAGCCTCTGTCGGAAAGTGAGCGGAGGAGGCGGTGGGACTCAGAAGCCAAAGAGGAGACTGAGGACAATGGCAACCTGTGGGGTACAGAGTGAGGCCTTTATGGGTCTTGAGTTCTTGGGTGCTCTGAAGCTCTCTTTCTCTTTAGACAGTTCAGGGGTCTTCAAACCTGCAGGATCTGATCAAAGGGCCACATTACACATTACGTTTTTGGATGAGTTAGAACCTGGACCAAACTCTTTGTCTCTGCAGTCACATAACATGTGCTGGGAAAGACATTATAGAAGTCACCAGGAACCCAATTGATAACAGCACCAGGGCAGAGCCCCCCCTCCCCCAATTCATCCTGATCCCAATCGAGCTCCTGAAGACTTTAATAGGCCCCTTCCGCACACGCAAAATAATGTGTTTTCAAACCACTTCCACAACTGTTTGCAAGTGGATTTTGCATTCCGCACAGCTTCAAAGAGCACTGAAAGCAGTTTGAAAGTGCATTATTCTGCATGTGCGGAATGAGCCATACTGACTTTCCCCTAAGTGACATCAGGGAAAGGTTGATCTCGAAACCCATTCAAAAATGTAACAAATAGTTTGGCTGTTAGGGACAAGGGATGTGAGGTACTATGTACCTCAGGAGTGGGCCCAAGCTAGATTGCCATTTTAGTCTCATGATGAGCCTAGTTATCTTCCCTGAAGTTGTGGTTTCAAAGATGCTCCCACTTCTGGGTGAGCTGGCCTCTATTACATCAAGGAGCAGCAGTGGCAGATTCTCCTTTTAAATCCACCTTAAAGAGAGACTCTGGGCTCTCTAGTTTAAACAACATTGAAAGTGATGCTGTTTCAGGGTAGATTTCCCACCCATCCACCCCAAACAGCATCATTGTCAATGTTGCTTGTTGTGGGTTTTCTGGGCTGCGTGGCTGTGGTCTGGTAGATCTTGTTCCTAATGTTTCACCTGCATCTGTGGCTGGTATCTTCAGAGGTGTATCACAGAGAGAAGTCTGTTATACACTGTGTCCAGACTTCTCTTATAACAAACTTCTCTCTGTGATACACCTCTGAAGATGCCAGCCACAGATGCAGGTGAAACGTTAGGAACAAGATCTACCAGACCACGGCCACACAGCCTGTAAAACCCACAACAACCAGTTGAATCTGGTTGTGAAAGCCTTCAACAACGCTTTCAATTTTTTTTAATCTAGGGAGCCCAGATTCTCCCTTTAAATCCACTCCAAAGGTGGTGGATTTTAAGAGAGAACCCGGGGAAAATTTGAGGGTGCCTGTCAGGAGAGCAATGTTTAAGCTAACAGTATCAAAATTTTAGGCTATCTTTAGGAGACTATCCTGATTATACCACCCAGGTTTAGTGAAGTTTGGTTCAGGGGGTCCAAAGTTATGGACCTTCAAAGGGTAGCCCCATCTCCCATTAGCTCCCATTGGAAACAATGGGGGATGGAGCACCCCTTTTGGGGGTCCATAACTTTGGACCCCCTGAACCAACCTTCACCAAACCTGGGTGGTATCAGCAGGAGACTATCCTTATGATACCACCTAGGTTTAGTGAAGTTTGATTCAGAGGGTCCAAAGTTATGGACCCTCAAAATGATAGCCTCATCTACTATTAGCTCCCATTGGAAACAATGGAGGATGGGGTCACCCCCTTTGGGGGTCCATAACGTTAGACCCCCCTGAACCAAACTTTACCAAACTTGGCTGGTATCATCAGGAGAGTCACCTGACGATAGCCTGAAATGTTGGTGTCACTAGCCTAAAAACTGCGCCCCCTGCAGGCCACAATCGAAAAAAACAGTAACAAATACAGAAAGCCACAAACGAACCTGCAATTTTTGCGCCCACCACAAGGTGACGCCCCGGGGCACTTGTCCCTGGATGTCCCCATGGTAGCTACGCCTGTGCCTACCTCACAGGGTGTTTGTTGTGAGGGGGGAAGGGCAAGGAGATTGGAAGCCCCTTTGAGTCTCCTACAGGAGAGAAAGGGGGAAATAAATCCAAACTCTTCTTCTTCTTCTTCTTCATCTACTCAACAGTGGCTGCACAACAACCATTTCCTTCTGATAAAAGATGCAAATAAGTATACTGGCTCCATTAACCCTTTAAAAAAGTAAATAAAAGGGGTTAACCACTCATCTTTCAGCCTCACCATTCTTCTCCTGGTGCTGTTTCCTTTAAATTCTTTATGTGATGGAGGAAGCATATTCCTTAGCACAGTGGTGGCGAACCTTTGGCACTCCAGATGTTACGGACTACAATTCCCATCAGCCCCTGCCATCATGGCCAATCCCAGGTCAAGAGCAAAATGGTCAGGAGCCATCCCAGGTCAAGAGCAAAATGCCCGTATGCTGGTTGGGGCATTGGCCATTGACTTGGATTCTTTTCAGATGTACTTTCTACTTGCTGCAGTTCTCTCTTTCTCTCTACCACAGAAGGCAGGACCATGAGAGAGATTAAGATGGACAATATTCCACAGGATGGCCTTCCTTCGCAAAAAACCCTGGAGCCTTTTTCAAGAGGACCACCAAAAAATGTTTCCTTCCTGGCAGAGATATCTCAGCGTGAGTATCCTTTCCTGTTATGTTGGAGGAACCAACCAGGCATAACCAGGAGATCTGTATACATTGTAAAGAGAAAATAGCTTCCCAATGTCAGGGCTAAATTTTATGATCCTGGGAAACAAATGCACTTCTGAGGATTTAATCCTGTTGGGATCTCCCTTAGGATCTCCCCTGATATGGCACCATAAAGAAATGCCCTAATAAAGTCCCCGCCGCCCCCGGCAATGCAAATAATTCAGCTTCTTAAAGAATGTACCCATCCCAATCAGGCAGCAAAATAGCATTCAGATACCCCCCTGCCCCAGGGCTGCAGTAGAAAAGGAAATGGGCCACACCTATTCCATAAGAGACAAGCAGTAATAATGTTATGCTCATTATTACTTTAAACATGATACAGAGCTTTTATTTGTTTATTTTATTAAAGTGAATACTCACCCTTTCCCATCAAAAGCTTCCATATGTTATTAATCACATCAAAATATCATAAACCATATGCAATTTAAAATCAGCATAATTAACAACACTATTTCAAACAATTCAACATTAAAATGCAATACATAACTTCATTTCAATGGTGGCCAGTCAGATATCCATAACAGACCCTGCAGCGACCTAGAAATCTGTCCATCCCTGTCTCATCATAGATCTACTCACTGTGCAGACAGCGAGGAGGAGGGCAAGATCAGGAGGGCCCGCAAGATGAAACAGACCCATAGTTGCCTTAACCCCCCCTCCCGCCAATATTACATCAGTAGAAAACAAGGGCCATATTCAGTCACCCTCAGACAGAGCACCATGTTAGTTTTCTTCTCTGAGGACAGGATGGATGTCACTTATCAAAAGTGTAGGCTGATAGGGCTCTTGGAAGTGAAGGTTCAGAGCCTGGAGGAAAGGATTACTACCCTTCATGAAATCGAGGGAGAATTTCATTAATAGAAGTCATGAGGGCTTACATAGGGGTGGTGATACTGGTCAAAAGGACAACAGAGTCCTCAAAGTATTTGAAGGGCTGCCACTTAAAGGTGAGCAGGGAGCTGTTTCTGTTGGCAGCACAGAATTTGCAGTAATGGGTATAAATTATGGGCAGAGAAGTACCAGTTGGATATAAAGATTTTTTTTTACAGTAAGAGTAGTTCAGCAGTGGAATCAGCCGCCTAGAAAGGTGGTGAGCTCCCCCTGTCTGGCAGTCTTCAAGTAGTGGCTTGGATGAACACTCGTCTAGGATTCTTTCAGCTGATCCTGCCGTGAGCAGGGAGTTATACTAGGTGGCCTCTATGGCACCTTCCAACTCAATTATATTATGATTCTAAGGCAGTGCTAATTGGCTAATATGTGCAATTAAAAGATAATATATATTGTACAGTGCTGTAGTCAGGAGGTATCATAAATAGGCAAAACACTTTTTCTCCAGTTTAACATACCATTCACTAATGATGTTTTTCTGTAGAAGGGCTCGGTTTTTCTGTAGAAGGCTCTGTAGCAGAGCATCTCTTGGCACGCAGAAAGTCCCAGATTCAATCCCCAGTATTTCCAGTTTAAAAGATCTGGTAGAGGGTAATGTGAAAGATCTGACTAGACTGTATTGACCTTTATGGATTAAGGGCCAACTGAGTATAAGGAAGCTGCATGTATTCATGCACTGTTCCCTGCTTACTGTTTCTTCCCTTGGCTTTCTTTTTCTGTTCCAGCAGGAAGTACATGGGGTGTTGAGACTGAGAAGGAAGCATGTGCGCAGTCAACAGAAAAAACTGAGCATCAAAGAATGGAAGAAGAGAACATTGACCATCAAGTTGAAGTGTTGCGGCACCTGAGAGGAAAGACAGAAACAAAGGAGAAGCTGAGCAATAAAGCTTTAACATGTCAGGTTGAGATTTTCCGTGAACATCTAGGCCAGCAAAAAGAACCAAAAGGAAGAAGCAAGAACAAGTGTCCCGTATGCCGAAATTGCTTCACTTGCAAATGGAGCCTGAAGGCACACCAGAGAGTCCACACAGGAGAGAAACCCTATAAATGCTTGGAGTGTGGAAAGAGCTTCACTGTGAACTCAAACCTTATTTCACATCAAAGAATCCACACAGGGGAGAATCCGTACACATGTTTGGAGTGCGGAATGAACTTCAGTGCCAGCAGGAGCCTTAGTGCCCATCAAAGAATTCACACAGGAGAGAAACCATTTAAATGTGCAGAGTGTGGAAAGAGCTTCACAGACAGCAGCAGCCTTACTAAACATCAGAGAATTCACACGGGAGAGAAACCCTTTAAATGCTTGGAGTGCGGAAAGGGCTTCAGTGTGAGCTCAAATCTTATTTCACACCAAAGAATCCACACAGGAGAAAAACCATACAAATGCTCCGAGTGTGGGAAGAGCTTCAGTCAGCTCTCAAACCTTACTTCCCACCAAAGAATACACACTGGGGAGAAACCATATAAATGTCTGGTCTGTGGAAGGAGCTTCAGGTGGAGTTCAGATCGCTCTTCTCATCAAAGAATCCACACACAGGAGAAGTCACATAAAGGACACTTCCCCCCTACACACACGCCTATTGATGTATCACAATCACAACCCCCACATTAATATTAGTCAACAGAAAATATTGGGAGCTCAGGAACCATACAAATGCTCACACTGCAGAGAAAACTCCTATAATAAATGTTGTCTTGGTGTGATTCCGAAAAGCCATGGAAATGCTTTCTGGACAACTTTTCAGCCAAATCCAGAGCTTGCAGTGGCAAGGGATGGTGCTGCTGCCAAGCCACCACACTGCCAACAAAGGGCTTTCAAGCAGCACAGGAAGGTGAAAAAAAACCCAAGGAAACCCCTGGCCATCTGAAAATTGCCCACTGGACAAAAAGGACAGGTGCCTACACTTTTGGGTGGCATAAGTCTGTGGCTTCCCAGGCTGTGGCATTCCCAGGCTGTGGCATTCCCAGGCTGAAAGCTGACTAAAGTGCGCTAACAGAGCCTTAGGTGTCAGCATTTCTGCTGGGCAGTGGACTCTTCTGGGTTTTGTTGGCATAGGACTGCACAGTACCCACCCACTGACATGGGTACCCTCTCTGTCAGGCATGTTTGCATCTTATGCCAGTAGGGTGGGCACCCATGTTGACACAAGCCCATGCCGCATCTATAACTCCATTCACCTCCTCCTCACCCCCGGATTGTGCTATTACAGTTGAAGCTGAAGAGACATTGCTGAGGATGAGAATAAACAATTATTTGATTGGAAACTAATCTAGATTTCATTACTGTTAGCAAAGGCTATGGTTTTGCTTTTTCATATATCCACATTTAGTTGGGAATGATTATCTTGTTAATGACATGCATAAATCAGTTTGTTTTTCTTACATATTTTTGTGTGCTGTCTTCTGTCACACCTCATCATTTTTTTTGTTTGGCAATTAAATTCAAATGACACTTTCCTGGAAGTAAGCCCAATTGAAGAGACCTGAGTAGAGAATTGTTCTATCAGAAACAGGCTTTATGCTCAACGTGAAGCCACTTTGTTCTCTTTTTTGAAAATTTCTCTTCTCAGATGTTTAATTTTTTAAAACAAGAACATTAGAGAAGGTTTCTGAAAGGTTCTTTATGATATTTAACAGGGCTGGGACTCCCACTTCTAATTTCTCTTCTCAACTTCAAGCTATATTGCAAATCGAAGAGATTGGTAGTAGAGTCTGATGCTATCAGGTTGTTAAAATCCTATACTGCTAAGCATAGGGTGAACAGCGTCATCACTCCAAATATGTTATGAGTGATGTGAAAATTATTCGTGTTTCATGCATGAACAAGCACATTAACATTTTATCCAAGTCTCTTTGTTTGTTCTTCAGGCCTGGTAACAATGTATGACTAGATATTTACATATCAACACATCCTGTATCTGACGAAGGGAGCTGTAACTTTTGAATGCTTGTGCCCTGGAAATCTTTAAGTTGCTACCAGACTAGAATCTTACAGTTCTGCTGTAGAGCAAGCTAGCTACCCACATGAAAGATATTTACAGTTATCACATCGGTATTCAGGATGTTTGGAGTTTCCCTCAAAAAACTGCACAGATGCTTAATGCAGTATTTAAATGGCCTGACTGGTTTCACCATGTTTTTGTGGGTATCAGTTTGTACGGGAAGGGTAATTACCCTGCAGTAGAACGGATTCCAGTATCCCATTGCTGCTGTTTCCTGGATCACTGAGGTTGACAATATACATGCTGTACCTATTACTAAGAGTTCTCCTGTGGCCCCAAACTTGGCAGTGGAAAGCAGAAGAGAAATCCACTCCTAAACTTGTAACAAGCCACCAGTCTACTGCATTACTGGTATGTTGTATATCTGTTAACCTGGGGGTGGGGTGAACTGTGTAGTGTTCCCTTCTCTTTTCAAGGTGGAATGCATAGTTAATTCAGTACAGAGACTGTACCCCATCAGGACAAAGACCTGCCCTAAATCTATTTAGATCAGAGGGTACAACTCTGTACTGAATGGCATTGTTTATTTCAGAAGCCTGTTATCCTAGTCCTGATACATTGCTTATTAGACCTTTCTTCCTATTGATTGCACTGATTTGCACTATGTAATCTGGGGATGCCAGTCCTCCAAGTGGGCCTTGGAGATCTCCTGGAATTATAGCAGCCTACAGAGATCAATTCCCCTGGAGAAAATAGTTGTCCTGGATTGTGGATTCTATAGCACAAAATCTAGCTGCCGCCCTTCCCTCCTCAAATGTTGCCCTCCCCAGGCCCCATCCTTAAAGCTCCAGGAATTTCTCATCCTGGAATTGGCAACTTTAGAGTCTCAGTGAGAAAAGCAGACTACAAATAAAGTAAGTAAATTAAAAACTGCACACATATGTTTCTGCCTACCTATCACAGGACAAATAATAGGAAA
>NW_025949946.1:0-10653 GCF_021028975.2 Sphaerodactylus townsendi
TGCCTTTTTCACAGCTGCCAGGCATGGAGTTGACATTCCCATGGAACTATCAACTCTCCAGATGTTCATGGACTACAAATCCCACCAGCCCCTGCTCTACTATCCTCATTGCCCTTCTCTGCACTTTTTCTATCTCTTCAATATCCTTTTTGAGATGTGGCGACCAGAACTGAACTGGGTCTAGGCGAGGAGCTCAGCTCTCAGGCCGGAGACTGAGCCCGGCAAAGTGGCCTGCTTCCATGGCGTCCCCCATGGGACAAACCCCACAGCCTGAGAAAATGCCAAACGTGCCTTGGGAGATTTGACCGTACCCCAAGCTTGACGCATACCCACGAGTTTGCAAACAACTCCAGAGCCGATAATTAGAGGCTCTGAAGAACCCAATGCCCCATTCCTGCCCGGCCTGAGACACAGGGCGGTTTTTGTGGTGGTGGCTGTTCCGGAAAACAGTTTGGGAAGAGGACAGATTTGTTTTTGCTTGTTAAAATCCCCATACTAGCTCTACATCCAGTTGCAGCATCCACAATTTTTTTAAAAATCTGCTTTGAAAAAAATCTACGGATTTTACATTGCCATCAAAATATCAAGAGTCTAGCACAGGGGCCCCCGACCTTTTTGAGGCGGTGGGCACATTGGGAATTCTGAAACAGGATCGTGGGCACAACCACAAAATAGTCGCTATAGGAGGGGGAGGGAGGAGGGGGACACATGTACATGTGCACATGTAGCCGTCTGGGCCCTGCGGGATCTCGGGCCCTGCGGGATCTCGGTGAGTTCCGCAGGGCCTGCAAGACCGAGTTGTTCCGCCGGGCCTTTGGAGCAGCCAGCCGCTGAGTATGGCGCCCCTGTTCGATTCCATCAAGATTATCCTCCTATGGAGGAGTCCGACTGCTTCCTAGGGGAGGGTTTTAAAGGAAAGGATTCTCCGGGTGCCTTTATTATGATATCACCGCTGTTTTAATGAAATTTAGCATGTTTTAACGTTGGAGTTCTATGGGCTGCTGTTGTTTTATTTGTATGGTTTGCCCCTAACTTGTTTGTATCAATTTTGTTGTACACCGCCCCGGAGCCCCTCGGGGATAGGGCGGTATGAAAATCGAAATAATAAAAATAAATAAATAAAAATAAATAAATGTAGGGGACAAGAGTAATTTCTAAAAATACACTGGGACACAGGAGAGAGAATAAAACAAACACTACGGCGGCCACTTGTGCTGAATGGTCACAGCCAATCAAAATTTGAATGTACACAGCCAATCAGACCCGCAGTACTAACCAGAAGCCCCGCTGGGCTCCGCCTAGCCCTGCCCACTTTCCAAAAGACATTGGCGGGAAAGGTGTCAATGGAAGTCAGGCCACTCCTGGACACCGTGCTGCGGAGCCTGGTCTAGGAGCCCCTTAAAAACCAGCAAGATTTCATTCCAGAATAAGCTTTACCGGGCACCCGTCCGCATACGCCTGTGCTCTAGTAAGATCTCGTCTGCCCTAAAGACAAGGCTGGCCTCCTATTCCTTAGTGTGGCAACTAACATGGCTGTCCTTCTGGAGTGGTCTTCAAAATTCCAGCGAACAGCAGGACAAAAATCCCAGGCCACCCACAGACGGATCGGGACCGTCAGTGAGGCCCACAGGGGGAGGGGGACCAAATACTTTCGGCTTCCTGTGTTGAGGCTCTCTCGGCAAAGCATCTTTGTCTCAATCCTCTGACCTTGGCTCCTGTAGCATTCTTGCTTTTCGCACTCTCTGAACCGTGGGATTGCTTATGGGCTAGGGAGAAGGGATAGGGTTTGATATATGGGGGTTAAGAACATAAGAACAAGCCAGCTGGATCAGACCGGAGTCCATCTAGTCCAGCACTCTGCTACTCGCAGTGGCCCACCAGGTGCCTTTGGGAGCTCACATGCAGGAGGTGAAAGCAATGGCCTTCTGCGGCTGTTGCTCCCGAGCACCTGGACTGTTAAGGCATTTGCAATCTGAGATCAAGGAGGATCAAGATTGGGAGCCATAGATCGACTTCTCCTCCATCAATCTGTCCAAGCCCCTTTGAAAGCTATCCAGGTTAGTGGCCATCACCCCCTCCTGTGGCAGCATATTCCAAACACCAATCACACGTTGCGTGAAGAAGTATTTCCTTTTATTAGTCCTAATTCTTCCCCCCAGCATTTTCAATGTACGCCCCCTAGTTCTGGTTCCATTATTGTGGTTCTGGTTCAAGTATTGTTGCTTCCTGGTTCTGGCAGAACCAGCTTTCTCTTTCATGCCTGTGTGTCTTATACAATAAAGGCTTCTTTACCTCAATGTTATAGAGCTGTGGTGGTGAACCTATGGCACTCCAGATTTTCATGAACTACAATTCCCATCAGCCCCAATTGGCCATGCTGGCAGGGGCTGATGGGAATTGTAGTCCATGAACATCTGGAGTGCCATAGGTTCACCACCATGGTTATAGAGCAGTGATGGCGAACCTTTTCGAGACCGAGCGCCCAAATTGCAACCCAAAACCCACTTATTTGTCGCAAAGGGCCCACACGGCAATTTAACCTGAATACTGAGGTTTTAGTTTAGAAAAAACGGTTGGCTCCGAGGCGTGCATTACTCAGGAGGAAGCTTGGTGGTCGTCGTTAGCTTTGCTTTGAAGCAACCATGCAACTCGTCGAACAGGTGAATCACGACCCTAGGAGGGTTTGCTCAGAAGCAAGCCCCATTGCCAGCAACTGAGCTTACTCCCATGTAAAGGATCACACTTTAGTTCTTTGCATGAGAATCAGTGGGGCTTAACAGCACTTAACAGGGTTACCTACACTGCTTCCCCAAAACTAGGTCTTAGGTTTAATGCTAATAATCGAGCCCAGCGGCCCAGGCCAGTCTAGATGTGGGGGGGAGGGCGATTTCCCCCCACCCATGATGAACCCTATTTGCGCGTGCCCACAGAGAGGGCTCTGAGTGCCACCTCTGGCACCCGTGCCATAGGTTCGCCACCACTGTTATAGAGTCTGATTTGGGTCACAGATCCTAGGTTTGACAGGGAGAAACAGGTGGTTTTCAAGGTGGGGCCATGCAATCCTTTCTGGGAAGGGAATTCCATAAATGAGGGACCAGCACCGAGAAGAAACTACCATTGCTGGTCACACACCCTGCCCCCCCCCCCCAAAAAAAAATCTGTGAAGGACTCAGCAAATGGTCTTAAAGAGACAGGGGGTTCAAGTGACAAAAAAGAGTAACATTCAGCATTTAAGCTTCTTACGTTCAAACAGATTCAGTTCCTTTAATACTGACAACGACAAATAAAAAAAATGACCCTGACGCCAACTCCGCAGGAGGGCAGCGACAGATAACTATCTACCACTATACTGACCTTAAGAAATATGCAACTCAAGATAAAAATTAAGTTTGAAAAATTTAAGCACAGCTCTTAGGAAGAAACCTAGAGATTAAAATGAGACATAGATTATTGAATGAAATAGGATATATATTCTGAAGGCAAATTAACTCCTGAACTACAACAAGGAAGTCTACTTAGCTTTTTAATATTTTGTTATCTTTTTAAAGATTGTATATATGTGATATTGTAAAATTCTAATGACAATTGATGTCAGAGATTGACTTGACTCATATGTTTGTTTTTTGTACACACAAATAAAAATTAAAAAAAAAAAGAAATATGCAGCCAACTACTTATTATTAATTCCAATAAAGACTCCTAATCAAGAATTCCAAAATCCACTATTGACTTCAATCATAAAACCTAACAGATAGATAGAACCATGAACAGATCTGAAAAAAGACAGCTTTGCTCATGCCTTCAAGTCCAGGCATGGAAACGAATAAAGTCCGGGGGCCTGATTCAGTCAAGGCCAAGTATTCTTACACCAAAACAAGATAAAATTAAGTGCCTTCCTACTTTTCTCACTGAAAGCATTTGCAGGAATCATTCAATCCCAAACCAACACCCATTACGCTCGCTTCCCATCTGCTCCCAAGTCCAATTCAAAGCATTGGCTTTGACTTTTAAAGACCTACATGGCAGAGGGCTGGAGTATCTGAAGGAGTTAAAAGAGACCCCAAGGGCCATCCAGTCCAACCCCTGCAATGCAGGAACACGCAATCAAAGCACTCCCGACAGATGGCCATCCAGCCTCTCTTTAAAAACCTCCAAAGAAGGAGACTTCACCACACTCTGAGGTAGTGAATTCTACTGTCGAACAGCCCTGACGGTCAGGAAGTTTTTCCTGATGTTTAGGGGAAATCTCTTTTCCTTCACCTTGAACCCATTACTCTGTGCCCTAGTCTCTGGAGCAGCAGAAAACAAGCTTGCTCGCTCACCACCATGACCTCTCTTCAAACATCTAAACATGGCTATAATGTCACCCCTTAACGTATTGTCGAAGGCTTTTACGGCCCGATTCAACTGGTTCTGGAGGGTTTTCCGGGCTGTGTGGCCATGGTCTGGTGGATCTTGTTCCTAACGTTTCGCCTGCATCTGTGGCTGGCATCTTTAGAGGTGTATCACATAGAGAAGTCTGTTTCACACTGTGAAGATGCCAGCCACAGATGCAGGCGAAACGTTAGGAACAAAATCCACCAGACCACAGCCACACAGCCTGGAAAACCCTCCAGAATCACCCCTTAACCTTTTTCTCCCATATGTTCCTGCCTGGGAACCAGGATGACAGGGAGGGACCCTCTTGACTGGCCCATCAACAGTCTGGTGGGAAGACAAGGCAAGGCCTTTCTAGTGGTTCTGGGAAAACCTTTCCGGGGAGATGCGCCTGCCCTCCCCCCGCTCTCTTTAGGAAGCACCTGAACATAGTTTTGTTCATGCCAGAATTTTATTAATTCCTCTGCCTGCTGGCAGCTTTAAATTATTGATTTTAACGTGATTTCATGTATTTTATTGTATGTCGTCATTATTTACATGCTAAGCCACCCTGAGTGGATAAACGGAAGAAAGGCTGCTAGTAGATGCTTTAAATACCCTGTTTCCCCAAATATAAGACATCCCCTGAAAATAAGACATAGTAGAGGTTTTGCTGAAGTGCGAAATATAAGGCATCCCCTGAAAGTAAGACGTAGCAAAGTTTTTGTTTGGAAGCATGCCCGATGAACAGAACCCAGAAAAATAAGACATCTCCTGAAAATAAGACGTAGCCCATCTTTGGAAGCAAAAATTAATATAAGACACTGCCTTATTTTCGGGGGGAAACGGTAGATAAATAAATAACTCAAGGTACCACAAAGTGTTTAACTGCGACGTACACGAAACATGAGGGGCTTGTAAAAATGAGATATCGACAGAACCCTGTAGCACAGTGATGGCGAACCTATGGCACGGGTGCCAGAGGTGGCACTTGGAGTCCTCTCTGTGGGCACGCGCACACAGAGTTCATCATGTGGGGGGCGGAAAGTCACCACCACCCCACACACACATCTAGGCTGGCCTGGGCCACTGAGCACGACGTGCGCGCACCGCAGTGAGCAGGGAGGACTCAGCTGGTGGGCCTGGTGCCTGTGCTCCAGGTGGCTGCTTCCCGGGGAGGGGGGGCACAGAGGAGGCAGAGATGCTAGAGAGGCACAGAGCGGCGCACGCAGAACTTGCTGGAGGCTACAGCAGGCTGGCCCCTGCTCGAGCGGGTTGGGTGGAGGAAGAGGGAGCCAACCGGTTTTTTCTAAACTAAAACCTCAGGATTCAGGTTGAATTGCCGGGTTGGCACTTTGCGATAAATAAGTGGGGTTTGGGTTGCAATTTGGGCACTCGGTCTCAAAAAGGTTCGCCATCACTGCTGTAGCAGGTGACTAGACTCGAAAGGACCAAGAGCCAGCAAAGCCTGAAATCTAAGACAATATAACAGCTGATATCTAACGCCGAGCGCAAAGGACCCAACAATCCTCTTTGGCCGACAGCTCCGGCCCAGCCAAGCTAAGCTTTCGATACAACCTCTGCACAAAGCTGCCCTCCCTTGCAGGACCGGTTCCAGCCCACCTTAATCTCGACGGCAGTCTTCTTGTGGAAATTCATGGGCGCTACTCCCGGCACGTAGAAACAGTTTGCGCCCTGGCACCACAGCAGCAGCGCCAGGCCGTACAGAAGCTTGCCCTGCAAAGAGAAAACACAGGTTTCAGTCATCAGGAATGCCCATTTCGTTTCATTTATTCAATTTTTATACTGTCCTCCCCCTCAAGGGCTCAGGGCTACTTCCAACAAATATAAACAACAAAACCACACATTAAATACATTGAATAAATACATTGAATATTAAATACATTGAAAATGCTAGGGGGAAGAATTAGGACTAATAAAAGGAAACACTTCTTCACGCAACGTGTGATTGGTGTTTGGAATATGCTGCCACAGGAGGTGGTGATGGCCACTAACCTGGATAGCTTTCAAAGGGGCTTGGACAGATTGATGGAGGAGAAGTCAATCTATGGCTACCAATCTTGATCCTCCTTGATCTGAGGTTGCAAATGCCTTAGCAGACCAGGTGCTCAGGAGCAGCAGCAGCAGAAGGCCATTGCTTTCACATCCTGCACGTGAGCTCCCAAAGGCACCTGGTGGGCCACTGTGAATAGCAGAGAGCTGGACTAGATGGACTTTGGTCTGATCCAGCTGGCTTGTTCTTATGTTCTTACGTTCTTAAAGCAAAGATGGCGACTGAACTAATATTAAAATATGCTAAAAATTAATTGCTACATCTCAAGGAATAGAAAACAAACAGCAAAAGGGGGGGGCGAGAGGAAGACCTTAGATCAGTGATGGCAAACCTTTGACAAGCGTGATAAACTTGACACCCCGTGACATTTCACGTAACACGCCAGCATTCACCGACACTCGACAATATCTAATCTTGCTGTTTGAGTTACCAAGGAAACCGAATGAACAAAAAAAAAATACAGGACTGAACAAGCAACTGAGCCACAAAATTGGCCCTGTGAGATCTGGCAAATCTACAACTGTTGAAGGTTGAGACAAAGGAAAGCCAAGAGTGGGGTGGTAGGAGACCTGCTTAAACCCAGGAGAGGCCCACTAGGAGGTCAGGGGTCAGGCTGGGTCACAGGAGAGGCAAATTCTGCAAGCTGACAATAGAAAGATGGACCCCTCAAACGCCTCTGTCAAGCCCCGGATCTATGACCCAAAGCAGACTCTGTAACTTGGAGGTTAAGAAGAAGAAGAAGAGTTTGGATTTATATCCCCCCTTTCTCTCCTGCAGGAGACTCAAAGGGGTTTACAATCTCCTTGCCCTTCCCCCCTCACAGCAAACACCCTGTGAGGTAGGTGGCGCTGAGAGAGCTCCGAGAAGCTGTGACTAGCCCAAGGTCACCCAGCTGGCGTGTGTGGGAGTGCACAGGCTAATCTAAATTCCCCAGATAAGCCTCCACAGCTCAGGCGGCAGAGCATGGAATCAAACCGGGTTCCTCCAGATTAGAGTATGCCTGCTCTTAGCCACTACGCCGCTGCTGCCTTTATTGGTAGACTCATAGGTGAGAGGGGAAAAGCTGGTTCTGCCAGAACCTCCAAACAACCCCCCGTATATCAAACTCCATTCCTCCTCCCCCCTCCCTGAAATTGGTTTTTTGATGCACAATTGTTAGAAGGATTTAAAGGAGATAGAATGCACGGCTCTGACGACTCCGAGATTGCATCCGAAGTAGAACGATGTAAGAATGGTGATCATCTTATTGTCAAAACGTACAAGCTTCTGTTGAATTTTGAAATAGAAGAACAAGCAAAAAATGTGATAAGATAGGTCAAACAAACTGATCAATGGGAAAATATGTGGTTAAAGGTCCTTAAATATACATTAAGCTCCAGTCTCAAAAAGAGTTTTAATTGTCAGTATTTACAACCACAGAAATTAAGAAAAATGTATTAAAATTGGTTCTGGTGGGTTTTCCGGGCTGCGTGGCCGTGGTCTGGTGGATTTTGTTCCTAACGTTTCGCCTGCATCTGTGGCTGGCATCTTCAGAGGTGTATCACAGAGGGAAGTCTGTTACACACTGTCCAGAGAGAAGGAAATGTTATACACAATATACACTCTGGGACATGGACAATATGTACCCCAAACATTTCCTTCTCTCTGGACACAATGTGTAACAGACTTCCCCCTGTGATACAGACTTCCCCCTGTGGAAATCCCTGGCCCAAAAAAGATCCGGCTGGCCTCAACTAGGGCCAGGGTTTTTACTGCCCTGGCCCCTACCTGGTGGAACAGGCTCCCTAAGGAGACCAGGGCCCTGCGGAACCTTCAGAGGTTCCGCAGGGCTTGTAAACGGACCTGTTCCACCAGGCTTTTGGCCAGCCGGGATGACCATCTGACCCCATACCATCTTGGTCTCCCATGGGCGGGAATGGGGTTGGGATAAGTCGCCATTTGCAAATTTTAAATTGTTCAAAATTTTATTAATTTAAAATTGTTATAGATTGTTTTATATTTGTGTTATATGATGTTGATGTACACCGCCCTGAGCCCTTCGGGGGAGGGCGGTTTAACAATGAAATAAATAAACAAATAAATAAATAAATAAATACACCTCTGAAGATGCCGGCCACAGATGCAGGCGAAACGTTAGGAACAAAATCCACCAGACCACGGCCACGCAGCCCGGAAAACCCACCAGAACCAGTTGAATCCGGCCGTGAAAGTCTTCAACAATACAATGTATTAAAATGTTTCAAATGTGGATTGGAAATGTGGAAAATCATGAAGAGTCATTTTACCATTTACGGGATACAGCTAAAAACCCAGATGGAAATACATTCAACAATTCAGAAGTTTTTAAAGACGCGTATTGTAGTCATCCCCGCAGGGTCGTCGCTAAGGAAGAGGCGAGACGCGGAGGTTTCATCTGGTGGAGAGCGCCAGCAGCGGGAGCGCGGGTGTCCGTGTTCCTAGCGACTCTGCCGCGTGCTGGTTCCTGGCACCTTTTATTATGATTCTAGCGGGGGCGTGTAGAAGGGCGGAACGGGGGGAATTCCGGGAGAGCGGGAGAGTGGGGGACTGAGAGATCATCATGTGATGCATGATCTCACCTGGCTGCTACGTGCGGAGAGGAGCATCGGCGTCTGGGCCTAATCCTCACCTGGGGGCAAGGCCATTGTCCCTTTGTCCGGGACACCCGGTGGTTGTGAGCCAGGTAGTTCATGACCTGTGACTCATCGGGGGATGAGGGGTGGGGGAGCGGTGCGACCAGAAGGCCGTAGGAGCGCCGGTGTGCCAGCGCTCTACTTACGGTGCTGCTGGGTCAGCAGTGCATCCCTACAGCGTATGCTAATGAAAACAGAGGCTTTTCTTTGGAAAAAAAAAAACAGAACTTTGTTTTTATATATGACATTGGCAGTGAGAGCACAATACACACAAAAATGGAAAGCTTCATCTGTACTCACAAGAGAAGAATGGTTTGTGAAGATACTGGGATTGGCTGAGATAGCTAAACTAACTTCCTTCACGGGGGGGAAAAGGATTTGTCTAAGTTTACGGATAGCTGGAAACCCTTGATGGACTTTTTTGCCTGAAGTAGGGGGAAAAATGAACTGATGATTTGTAGATCTGGACAATGAAATGGACATAATAAAAGAATGATTCTTATTTAATTATTAGTAGCAATTAAGAACTCAGATTTATATCTCTATATCTGCAACTAGAGAGCAAATGGTAATTGTGTGAATACTGTGAACATTAAGAACGAGCCTGCTGGATCAGACCATCTAGTCCAGCACTCTGCTACTCACAGTGGCCCACCAGGTGCCTTTGGGAGCTGAGATGCAGGATGTGAAAGCAAGGGCCTTCTGCTGCTGCTGCTCCCGAGCACCTGGTCTGCTAAGGCATTAGCAATCTGAGATCAAGGAGGATCAAGATTGGCAGCAATAGATCGGGCCCCCTAAGGCTGTGTACTTTCACCACTTCTCTTCTCTCTGTATACCAATGACTGCATCTCAAACGATCCATCTGTTAAAATACTGAAATTTGCAGATGATACAACAGTGATTGGTCTCATTCGAGACAACGATGAAACCGCATACAGACGGGAGGTTGAACAACTAGCCTCGTGGTGCCACTGGAACAATCTAGAACTGAACACACTTAAAACCGTAGAAATGGTGGTAGATTTCAGGAGAAACCCTCCCATCCCACCTCCTCTCACAATACTAGACAACACAGTATCAACAGTAGAGACCTTTAAATTTCTAGGCTCCATCATATCTCATGACCTAAAATGGTCACCTAATATCAAAAATGTCATTAAAAAAGCACAACAAAGAATGTTCTTTCTGCGCCAACTCAGGAAGCTCAAACTGCCCAAGGAGCTGCTGATACAGTTCTACAGAGGAATCATTGAGTCTGTCATCTGCACCTCTATAACTGTGTGGTTTGGTTCTGCAACCCAACAAGATCGACACAGACTTCAGAGAATAATCAGAACTGCAGAAAAAACAATTGCTGCTAACCTGCCTTCCATTGAGGACCTGTATACTGCACGGGTCAAAAAAAGGGCTGTGAAAATATTTACTGACCCCTCGCATCCTGGACATAAACTGTTTCAACTCTTACCCTCTAAACGTCGCTACAGAGCACTGCACACCAAGACAACTAGACATAAGAACAGTTTTTTCCCGAATGCCATCACTCTGTTAAACAAATAATTCCCTCGATAATGT